>NW_015633562.1:1032278-1047148 GCF_001515625.1 Sinocyclocheilus rhinocerous
TGGTGAGCAAGTGATGTAATGCTAAATTTCTTCAAATCTGTTCCGAAGAAAAAAACTCATCTACATTTTGGATGGCCTGAGTGTTTCTTTTTTTTTTTTTTAGCAAATTTTCATTTGTGGATGAACTATTCCTCACAGTGCAATTTGTAGTAATTTTGCAGCAGCTTTCAAGACATTATTGCCTTCATATTTTGGGCTTTCTATTCTTTGTGTCATGTGAAATGGCTCTTCCCTCTTACTGTAAGAGGAAGTGAGCTCAGTGGTGTGTGTTTAGTACCCCAACTGCTGCTGTAGATCAGGCTAGTGGCTCTTCAAGGGGCCGTCAATATGTCCTGTGCAAAAAAAGCAGCCCGTCTCTGGTCCCATGACTCTAACCCTGATAGCTCATGTCTCTCACAGTTCATTTGCAGAGCCATGCATGAAAAGTGTGTATGTGTGTCTGTTTCTCTCTTAAAGTACAGGTACATTCCACCCAAGGTGGTGTGTTTAACCAGGAGTCAATCTGGTAAAGATGGATCCATAGCCAGTATGTTTTCTGCACTGGGGTCATGATCACCCTATCTCAGCCCAGGCTACAAAGGCAATATCTGAGAGGAGATTGCAGGTGACCTCGCTTCCTCCTTCCCCACTTCTCCCTCCACTGACATTATGCGTTCCAACACAATAAGCCATTTGTATTCCGCTCATGTATGAAACTCCAGGCTGGCGAGATTACTTTCATCCAAATTATTTTTGTGACCCAAGGATATCCTATCAGTCCTTACCTTTTTAAGCCACTCTTTTCCTCCTTCCTTCATCGCAGGCTCCAGTAAGCTGGCAAAGGGAATGTGTGTGTGAGTAGTTTGACTTTTTCCCCCTCTAAGCCGTCTGTTTCCTTTGGCAAACACTGCCGTGTGCTTTCACAGGTTTGACTTTGATATGCAGCAAAATAGCTCTGTCTCATTAACCGCCGATTTTCTCTTTGATTTCTCATCTGAGCAAGTTCCAGCATATCTTGCCACCAAAATTGAATGTGAGATCCATATCATCCAGTTTGTATCAAAATGATATTAACAAAAACAACATATAATGTTCTTTGCCTTTACCAAAGTAATATGTAGTAAAGCAATGTATGGAAAATTCACTTTGTCACACTGGTGAGTGATTTAACTTTCTGGCACTGTTCAGTCATCAGTGACAGAAAAAGTTTACATTTTAATTTTTTTTAACTTTTTACTTCATCAGAATGGTGCGAAACTTTATGACTTTTGTGGCATTTGCTTTGTGAACACAAACACAATTGTGAACATTGTTTGAAAAATGATCTTAAAAAACAGTCACACTTATACAGATCATTGTCAAAAATGACTGCCATAGAAAAATGCAGAGTAGACTCAACTCATGTTTTTAATTTTTTCTAATATTTTTATTATTTTAAATAGAAATAAATATTGCATAGTTTAGAGGAACAATGTTTAGTACAATGAAATCCCCTAAAAAGTACAGTATATTAATTTCATAAAAAAAAAAAAAATATATATATATATATATATACTTTTGTCTTCAGTCTGTTTTGACTGATAAACAGTATGTGTGATCCCCAAATAAAAAGCACTAGAGATTTTAAAAAAAAAAATTGTATGGCCGTAAATATTTCATACCAGCCAAGAAACTGTATTTAGAATATTTTAAAATTAAAATAAATAAATAACTAAAATAAACTCTGGTCTGGAGTGATGCATGTTAAATATCGGCCAATCAAATTTGAGCACCACAACTAAATGTTAAATAAATGTATATTTGAAACCATTGTCTATGCTGGAATTCTTAATAAAGTTACCAGACTCTTTTTACTCTCATTTGGCGTGTGTTAATTTTGGACCCTGCTTCAAATGCTTCATAATTATGCTAAGAAACTCATTATTAGGAACATACCCTGAGGACAGTAATGAGTTTGCCTTTTGTCATTCTATATTTATAAATTAATTTTGCTAGGGTCAAATTCAGCCCTGAGGACATCTGTTTCCACAGCTGTAAATCAGGATGATAATTGAAGTAAATGGCAAGTGATTCATCACGTGTGTCTATGTGCATGCAAATATCTGTCTGCATGTGTGTTGTACTCTGATGAAGAGCATCTCATGTTAATTGCACAACTTAGATTTATCATAATGTAATCAGTTGATATGCACTTCATGTGTTTATACATAAAAAGGAACACACACACCAGTGCTGTCTTTCACATAAAACCACACGGTAACTGCTCATCTTCAGGCCTGATGTTTGATAAACAAGAAAGGAAAAAAAGGAAGAATTATCTTTAGTGATGACAAGAATTGATTTCCAATTTCCTCCAAGAAAAGCTGCATTATTGTGGGCGACTCAGGCCATTTAGTCTACATTACTGCACTAGCCTGAGGCTGTAGATCAAGCCGACAGCTGTCGTAACCTGGACGAGTGCTCACACTGACGGCGGACTGAGAAAGATATACAGTCTGAATAGCTCTATCAAACACACTCTGGAAACAGACTCTGAAGAGAAAGAGAGAACGATTAATGTCAGTTTTTTTCATTTGCATGACTGAAGCTGTATAAAATTATAAGAAGCTCTTACAATTTTTACTTTGGAACTGGTTGCCTGGGATAATGGGTGTTGTACTCTGATGAAGAGCATCTCATGTTAATTGCACAACTTAGATTTATCATAATGTAATCAGTTGATATGCACTTCATGTGTTTATAGATAAAAAGGAACACACACCAGTGCTGTCTTTCACATAAAACCACACGGTAAGTGCTCATCTTCAGGCCTGATGTTTGATAAACAAGAAAGGAAAAAAAGGAAGAATTATCTTTAGTGATGACAAGAATTGATTTCCAATTTCCTCCAAGAAAAGCTGCATTATTGTGGGCGACTCAGGCCATTTAGTCTACATTACTGCACTAGCCTGAGGCTGTAGATCAAGCCGACAGCTGTCGTAACCTGGACGAGTGCTCACACTGACGGCGGACTGAGAAAGATATACAGTCTGAATAGCTCTATCAAACACACTCTGGAAACAGACTCTGAAGAGAAAGAGAGAACGATTAATGTCAGTTTTTTTCATTTGCATGACTGAAGCTGTATAAAATTATAAGAAGCTCTTACAATTTTTACTTTGGAACTGGTTGCCTGGGATAATGGTCAAATATCAATTAAGGCGTCATTGCACTTGACCAATCAGAGGCAAGTATGTTTCTGATTGGTCAATCGTTCCGTCCAGCAGTCTGGTATTTTCTTAGATAACTGCATCTGTGTAACTGAGCTACTTTATTTATTTATTTATTTATTGCATTCAAACTTTAATAGAACAAACTAACATATGTAAATAAGTCATTACAGAATGAGTTACAATTAATACAAAATTATTATAAATACATTTTTAATCATTACAATTATTAATAATACATATGACGTAGGTCTACAGTAACACATAATACATGTTTGTTTGTTTTTTTTACCCTGGAATAACATTTTTAATTCATTCTGTTTGTACTCTGATTTTTAGTATGGCAAATGGCTTCTGTTTCTTTCCCAAGCTCCCCACCAAACGTCTGTTCTGGGAGTATGCATAGTTTGTTAAGCGGGTATGAAAATAGCGGATAGCTTTATGGCAGCAACAAATGCACGTGTACAGCTATCCACTGTAATCACGAAACTATGAAATATGAAAAGCAAAACTATGAAATAGTAAATTACAACTATTTGCAAATCACATCTCGTCATAATATTTGAGTCGTGCTGCCGTCTATTCTTTATAATAAATCTTTCTCATGTTCTTTTCTTTAGCTATCATTTCCAGAGGCAGCATATCAGGTGAGGCGTCAGACTCCGATAGTGCCGCTCTATTAGACTCTTTTCTGTATAAGAGTGTATTTTTATCTTGGGCTTTGGCAGGCAGAATAAACGGAGGCTCGTTAGTTTGCTGTAATGTCTCTCACTCTGTGGTCTGTGAACACGCCGTTGTTTGGCATATTGAGGAATGACCTGAACAGTGTGTACAGAGCTGGAACTGAATCCCGGCTTGTCTCTGCGTTGTTGCATCGGGGGGAAATTTAGAGATGATGCAGGGATTTAGTGGCAGTGGATAAATGTGTGTGTGTGCTTCTGTAAAAGCACTTTAACCGGGCCTTTGGGAAATGAAGTATGTATGTCTGAAACAGTACTGCTGTCTCCACAACAGTTTGAACTTGTGTTCCGAATGTCTGAATGCAGTGGCTGAAAGGGTCATCTCTTTGGCCTTAATTTGGACAGCCTGCTGTTGCAGGGTTTCAGTCACCTTAGAGCAGCCCGCCATCGTGCAATCTCAGTGAAAATTAGAGGAGTGCTGCCAGTTAAATAGGGTTTGTCATATAATTAAGGAAAGTAGCACCAGGTGCCAGATTAACACCAATAACTTGAAGGTATCTGTAAGTGTTCTTCAATTTTAATCAGAGTTCTTCTTCAAATATCCCATTGAAGTTTTTATACTGTATTTCAGAATACAATTCATTTATGAAATATGCTTTAAAAAACTGCCCTTCGACTTCTGTTCGGATAAGTACAAATAGGACTAAGCAGTGACCTTGAAATTGAGGATATTGTAGGTTGCTCTCTAATTTTGATTTCCATTGTATATGTATATATTATTTTATAAATTGTAAGTAATTGTATATATTTTTAATTTGTTATAAATTATAATAATTTAACTATACATAAATTACTTTTAAAACCCTTTTTACAAAGTTTTTCCAGAAAAAAAAGGTTATTGGTGTATATTACATTTTTTAATGAAAATGTGAGTGGTGTTCATCCATAAAACACAAGTCAGATTGTTAAGAAAAGAATTATGACACTTCTCCTCTAAAAGCCACATTTATGTCTGTAGAACAAATGGTGCAGGACAAGTTAAAAATATCCTTAATATGTAGCTTCCAAACTGCCCTGTATCCTTTTACATCTTAAATATCATACTGAAACCTCAGAGGTGACACAGGGCAGTGTTTTTTATCGCCATGACTGAAAATAAAATCTACTGATATGTGAACAAAAGCACTTTCCATTTTATCAGGGAAATCTTATTTTGGAGGGCACATCACGAGGGACATGTCCCTTAATGTCCTCGCCTCTTGACAGGTTGTGTTCTGATATATTCCCATGTAGACTGATAAAACATGGACGATTAATCTGTAAACCCTAGAGCTTGTCTGATAACGGCATCACTGATGAACAGGCCTCTGTTAAACCGGTCTGGACTGTTTGCCACTTAATTCAAGAACATAAGCATAACCCATTAGTTTCTCAATTCAAAGGCTCCTATTTGTGTCGACAAGCATCTTGTGCGCAGGCAGTAATTTCCTGCCAAATGTCTGCCTGGATTTTACATCGTTTCAAATAATGACAGCTGCATGATGCATGAAAAGGGGAGAGTTAAAAGGATAGTTCACCATCAGTTGCTGTTTTTTCCCCCTCCATACTATGGAAGTCAGTGGGAACCAGCAACTGAAGGAGTACTATCCCTTTAATACACAGAGTCTTTCAAATGTCAAGCAGTCTGCTGTTCAAGTACACACAATGCCTGAGTCACAACATAAAAGACTTTATGAAGGCGTCTAATGCAAATCCCATAGATATTAAACCGTGTTAATTTTTAAGAACATCCAGGGGGGCTTCATTTAAAACACTTTCTCCTCCTTACATACTGTATTTACTTTTTATGGATCATTTATGGATATAGTGCTGTTCGATCTATATTTCTTCCTTTTACGGTGACTTTGACTAGCCTAACTACTGTGTGACAGCATTTACAATTGATAAATCTGCTTCGATAGGGACTTTCTTTTTAATAGACCCTCTTCATAGACAGCTGCATGATGCATGAAAAGGATAGTTCACCATCAGTTGCTGTTTTTTCCCCCTCCATACTATGGAAGTCAATGGGAACCAGCAACTGAAGGAGTACTATCCCTTTAATACACAGAGTCTTTCAAATGTCAAGCAGTCTGCTGTTCAAGTACACACAATGCCTGAGTCACAACATAAAAGACTTTATGAAGGCGTCTAATGCAAATCCCATAGATATTAAACCGTGTTAATTTTTAAGAACATCCAGGGGGGCTTCATTTAAAACACTTTCTCCTCCTTACATACTGTATTTACTTTTTATGGATCATTTATGGATATAGTGCTGTTCGATCTATATTTCTTCCTTTTACGGTGACTTTGACTAGCCTAACTACTGTGTGACAGCATTTACAATTGATAAATCTGCTTCGATAGGGACTTTCTTTTTAATAGACCCTCTTCATATGTTACTTCAATTACAGCGGAACTGCAGAGTAGCTGCAGTGTGCACACTGACTTCGCTTAAGAGCACTTCATTAATGAAAGCTGATAATGGACACAGACCAATCTACGATCTGAGCTCTTTAAATAAAGAAGCTCTCTGAAGGGACCCTGGAAACAGAAGTATTGTTTTAAGATTTAAATTGACACAGAGTTCACAGTTCATTGACACTTTTGCCGGCCTGTTGTCATTTCTCAGTGGTACTCATGCATAATTAGTTCACAAAACAGGTGGTACTACAGTTTTAGTTAGTCAAGTGAGATCTGCAAATGACGGAAAGCATATGGCATTCATTTTTATTGCATTTGTATATACAGTTATGCCAAAAACAAACAAACAAACACAAAGTTTTACTCTGTCGTGCCAAATATCTGGTTAATTCACCTCATTAGAGGCAGAAAATGAAATGATAAAAAGAGGAAAATAAAGATTTATATCAGTTTGCAAAAACCTAACAATCGTTAGGTTATGAATCTTAAATATAAAGAATACACACTCATTTACACATATGCATGGTTACATACTTCAAGTAAAAACAATAAATATCATGGTTATTAGTGGTTATTAGTTTAAGAATTGTAATTAAGAATAAATAAGAATCGCTTGTACTTAAGCAATATTCAATGACTCGCTATTGCACCTAAATGAATCGGCGTTCTTGAACGAATCTGTTAAGTGAACAAGTTAATGACTCACTTTCGTTCCTAAATGAATTAGTGTTTTTGAACAATTCAGTCGAGTGATTCACTGATTCACTCATAAAGACAGTCACTTGCTGCCACCTACTATGATGTAACAAGAATATCAAAAACACATGAGTTCTGTTTTGACTCAGTTCAGACTCTTATGAGTCTTTCTGATTAATATATTTTTTTTAAATGCAAAATTTGACTTTATACAAAAGAAAATAAAATCATTTGAACTTTTATATTGGGAATGACAGTATGAACCTGATATGAAAAAATGACTCAAATGAGGGACTTGTGGGGGGGGTCTCATAATTGAGGAAAAAACTCTGATTATTGAGTGATGATTTAGCTTATACGGCCAGCTAACATCGGATTGATTGAATAATAAAGACTGTGAGATTAAATGAGGGGCATCACACAGCCACAGGCAGAAAAAAAGATAACGTGAGAGACTAAAAATCAATGGAAAGAAATTTATGCTCAGCTGTATTTTTTAAAAGCGTGTTAAAAACTCAGGACGGCAGAAAGAGCACTTATCACACAATGAATGACCTGCAGATATAAGCCCGGTTTAATGGGGTGTCTGGGAAAGCCATTAAAAGTGCCCAGCCATCATTAATGGAGATCTCATATCGTGTCAAATGGGCTTGTTCAGGCATCAATTCACACATTGTTGCTGTTACAGCTAAATTCAATCAAAATCCCAATAACCCTCTTTTAGTGGTACTTAATCAAAACACGATCAGAATGAACAGGAAATCATCAACAAATGTAGAAAAACTACTAACAATACCATTTACTCCTTGATCGGGAAATATTGCATATTAGGAAAAAATATTTTTGTTGTTGTAGTTATGGAGTTATGAACAGGCCCGCACAGACCTGCACTTCCAGAAAGCTCCACAGATTTTCATAGCGTTGGAATGCGTGTTGTTTACAAAGTTGAACACATCCTTGTGTGTATGCTTATATGAAATGTTTTGGATAATTTCATAGTGCTTTCACTTACCAATATGAGAGCACTACTTTCAGCTCCATTCTACCATATTTAAATCCATTAAGCAGATTTCCCCTCAAAATAAGCAGTGAAAATGTGGAAAAATCCCACAGATTCGGTCTGGTCCTGGACTTGGGGTGCTGATGGAAATGAAGTCTGAGCTGAAGCTGTTTCTCACTGCGAGGACATGTCATGGCCTGAGTTTGTAGCCTGGCTATATTCTATATTTTTTTCCTGTTCTTGGCTTATTATCATGCAATTTATAGTGTCATATAAATGCTCTCTTGGTTTTAGGCATGGTACTACACAATTAAGCATCCAGTTAGTTCGAGGTTGGAACTGAAAGCTGTGACCATTTTTTTGGAATTATATTTTAGAAGTTTTTACGGTGGTGAGATAATGAGCACAACTGCTCTGAGCAAATCCTATTTGGGGATCCCATGTTAGATCAAAAACCTTGCATTACTAGTCTCTAAACTCTGGGTTACTTGTATGATGCATTTTAGGGGTGAACATTTTAGATGACATTTTAAAGATGATAATAACTACCTTTAAACATATAGACACAAACACACCAGTTTAAATGCAGACATTGCAAACTCTAGACATCTCAGGCCCTTTTTCTCCATCTTTACTGGACATACATCTTTTCACTTGTGAAGGTCAATTCATTTCACAAGTAATTGCACTTCAAGGTTCTTAATTTTAACGAGATAGTTAATCATTTAATTCCCAACCATATCAATAAACCCTGTCAAAATTATTCTTTATTAACATCATAATTGTCAAACCTCATTAGAGCAAATGGGCAGTTATAGTGTATAGCTGAGCCCAGGTAATGAAGGGTGGATCCAATCGCTGTTCAGGGCCTTCCTGTTTCTCACGCTGTGAATTATCCATCCTCTGTGGAAAGCATTCTGATGCTGTAGACCATCATAAAGACACTGGAGATGGAAATTACATGTTTAAATCACAAAACATTAATCACCTTTTCTCATTAAGACCAAATCAATCAGATCTGTCCATCATTATGTACAAAAAACGTAGACGAGAGCAAATATAAGTTAATACTGTCTGCAATCAATGTGTTAATTTTCCCCAGAAAAAAAAGTTAAATTAATGAATAAATGAAAGAATGAATGAATGAATGAATGTAAAAAGAAAGTACTGTCTTAAAAATATTACAATAAAAGGAGATAATTTAGATAATTTTCTATATTTATTTTTAATTTTGGTTTGACTGTAGCTTAGTAACAATTGTAAGAATGGTATCCTTACTGTGAATAGAATAGAATAGAATAGAATAGAATGAGATCAGCAAACCTGCTCTTACCATAGTCATTTTATTGTCTTGTTAAAGGGGTCATATGATGCGATTTCAATTTTTCCTTTCTCTTTGGAGTGTTACAAGCTCTTGGTGCATAAAGAAGATCTGTAAAGTTGCAAAGACTAAAGCCTCAAATCCAAAGAGATATTCTTTATAAAAGTTAAGAGTCAGCCACGCCTACCTAAAACGGCTCGTTCTAACACGCCCCCACATGTCTACGTCACGATGTGGGAAGATTTGCATAACGCCGCCCAAATGTTCACGCTAAGAAAGAAGGTGTAACTTTTATTCTCGCTGTAGTATTGTTGTTGCCGCCGCCATGTCGTGAAGGCGCTGTGTGTTTCATTGTGTTCATCTTGCGCATGTCAGCGGAAGTAAAATAATCTGGTGAAGCACGCGACTCACACTCTGCTCCTGAATATTTCAGGATTTAGATTACCTGCAGCAGCATTGCTGAAGATTTGTCGGAGCACCTCAGACAGGAGTGTAACGTAAAAACCAAGCAGGTGGGGTCTGAATTAAAGATGAGCCGGGGGGTTTAAGAAAAGGATTCGACATTAATTTTTGATCTGAATCTGCCAGATGAGCAGATTCCACTGACCAGATGCAGTTACACACTTGGCCCCTGGGTGGTACTGTTCACCCGTGAATATTTGTGTTAAGGGCAACAGCACTTTAAACGCTGCTCTAGTAACTTGTATTTGGGCTATGCTTGTTTTTCCCAAATATTTTACTCAGCATCCAGAATAGCAGTGATCTCTTAATATAAACTAACAAATAAATGTTAAAGGAACGACCAAACTACTTTGTATGGCTCGTCATAAGCCACGGAGCCATAAAACGGGTGCATTTTAGGTCTGGCTTCTGGTAACATGCGTATAGTACCATATTCATATTACATACTTATGATGCAAATATTGCAAAGACATTTAGTCAGTAACAATCATTGCTGATGTACAAAGTCATATACATTTTGATTTTACTTGATATGTCTATATTTGATGTAAGTGGCACAGTGAAACATTTAGATGGGCTTTAGCTGCTGGTTATTTTTGTTTGATACATTTTAATTTTTTCACAATTGGGTTTAGAGCAAACAATAATTGGAGGATCCCTTACCGTTGCAAACCCCCTGCTGAAGACCCTTTCATACAGGTTGGTGACATATTTGAATCTTTGCTGTAATGGACGTAAACATATTCAGGATTTGAGGTTGTGGATGAGCTATTAAAAAACATATTTTTTCTGAATTTGATGTGCATTGATTCCTCTCAGTGTCTGTCGTATCTTATTAGTTCACCCCAAAATGGAAAATTCTGCCATTGTTTGCACTCTACATTTTGTTTCATTTGGAGAAAGCAATATTGAGGACTCATATTTTAGTCAGAAGCAATGGTTTGAAGTTAAAAACATCTTAAGAATGAATTTGTTTATGACAAACACGCAGCTATTTGCTTCACAACCTGTTAATGGATGGATTAGAGTTGTGTTGATTACTTGTAGATTATTGTGATGTTTTTAACAGATGTTGGGACTCGCACGGCACCCATTCACTGCAGAGGATCCATTGGTGAGCTAGTGATGTAATGCTAAATTTCTCCAAATCTGTTGTGATGAAGAAGTAAAGTCATCTACATCTATGATGGCCTGAGGGTGAGTACATTTTCAGCTAATTTAAATTTTTGGGTGAGCTATTCCTGTAATGTTCAAATAGACCTAGAACACAGGCTATAGACAAAGTGTTGTAGGAGTTCGCCTTTACATATCAGGTTGGACTAAGTGTAAAAAACAATATGTTGTAGTTCACAGAAGGTAACACCTTTACTGTTTTATTCTTACATCCTCTGGTACTATTTTTTTGTTTGTCTTCATTTATATGCTACCTGCTGTAATTATGATAACATATGCACTTTCCACAACATAACATATGTAGGTTGCTTTGGGTTTCGAGCTGAAAGCAGGGGTTCTGCCGGCCTGCTTGTCTTGGCACAGATGGAGTTTGTCTTGGATTGAGGAGTCGACCATCAGAAAATCAATGAACCGTACTGTGATCTATAAGTAGTGTTCATTTCCATAATCACACACAGGCTTTTAATGGGGGTGCTGAAGAATCTTGTGTCCCTCACACTTTCTCTTTCTCTCTCACTCTCATTTCCTTATGCACACATACATATTCACCCCATTTTTAATTCTCAATTTAAATGGGTCTCAACAAACAGAATTTGATAATCCTGCCCAAATTCAGTGTGAATCCCAGCAATCTGTGGACTCTCTTCAGTCACACCGTGTTCTCTGTCTCCTCTCACTGTGTGTTTGGAGCATGTTCAATTAAATTTCAACTTGATTTATTATTTATGTATTTAAAAACATTAGCCCCTTTAACTTTAATGAGTTGATTAATGATAGGGCTGGGTATGCACTTTTCCCGATTAAAGTCTGATTCACAAGCTTTCCAATCAGTAGCCGTATGCACAAATTATTCCATTCATACATTCTGAATATATTTATATAGTCCACCCACAAGTAGATATGTCATCTTCATGTTGAATCGGTTACTAGCTTGACAAATTCAGGTTATTTAAGGAATCATCACATTTGAATGTTTCCTTAAAAGAATTGGCTAAAAGAACCATTTGTTTGTGAGTCAGTTAGACTACTGGTTGCACTGTTACTGATTCATTGGGGGGGGGAAAAGGGTTCATAAGAGTTATTTGTTTGTGAATCGGATTAAACCGATAACACCGTATGTAATGTGAGGACAACTCAGTAGAAAAAAAAACTTCTTCTTTTTTTTTTTTAAAGTTTCTGTTTCTTGGTAAACTGTTTGGGCATCTATCACATTCTGACGCCAACCTCAGGTAAAATATGATGACTTTTGCCAAGAGGCTTTAGATTTATCAGATTTTAAGCTATATTTCACATGTCGCTATGGTTAAAATATGCAATTTCAGTACTTGCTCATCTTCCTTGTTGTATTTACATATAGTCTGATGTCACTTGTATCATAGACTTAACTTGCAGTAAGATGTAGTGTTTGAGGATGTTTTGTATTTTTAGCATTTTTATTATTGAGTTTTTTTTATATTTACTGACATTAACTGATTGTAACATTCGCCTACGTTTACTTCTAATGCAATTGTATCTGACTCGATTAATTTGGTTTGTCAACAATGTTTGAGGCAAAGTTTTAAAGCTTTAGGCTAAGCATTTTCTGAATAAATGAGCAAAAACCACAAGTGTTGCAATTATCCCTGCTCCCTGCTACATAATCAATAATAATAAGCTTAGATAAATCAACTTCTGGTTCCTCACAGCAGGGACGGAGGAGATGAAATAGGCTGCTTCAGATTTCCACAGCTGTATATTCTATATCACAGCAGGTTGTTTAAATTCCCATCCAGTATGGCCACATCTCATCTCCTCTCCTCATTCAGTATTCTCTGAGCACTTTCTGAAACCCAGACGGGCAGGCAGACAGATGAAGGTGTATTTGTCCGTAGGCTCCCTTTCTTTGCCTTCCTCCACCTCATTAAATACAGCATATCGCTTCCCTTTATCTCCCCTTCCTCCCTTTCCTCTGTTTACTGCTCTCTGTCTGTATCTGTGTCTCATGTTTCCTCTTTTTAACTTATGTCAATGCTGTGTAAAGATGCTCTCTGTTGCTCTGAGGGGCTGTTTGTGTTTGTGTTTGAGTGCCCGTGTCTTCATCTTCTCTTGAACATTCCTATTTCTTTCTCCACATGGATAGATACAGCCTGTCTGGGATTGAAGCAAAATGTTGGTCGTTTGTTTTTCCCAGTGATTTTCTCAGGAGAGAATTTCTAGTGAATGCAGCGCATCTTTATAAAGCAAGTCTTGGCAAAGTAGTGCTGAATGTTATAGCACTTTATCTGTGAAAACAGTGACGATTTCTGTTCCATGTTGTTATGTTTTTTTGTTTTTGTTTTGTTTTTAGCATTTTGCTAGATATGACTTATTTGTTTCCATTTATTACCAATTCATTTCTACTTTTCCCTGTGATCCTGAATACTTTTCCATTTGCTTTTCCATTTTTGATATTCACAGGTGTTTTACCCATGTTTTGAATTGCATTGTGTTATGTTTAAGGCATAAAGGACATGTACTGTACGTAAACTTAACAGATTATTTTCTGGTAGACAGTTATCAGTACGTTTTTCCTCATTTTTCATTAGATGGAATTATATTCGTTTTTTTGTATCTGGATTCACTTGATGTGAGCATCAATATTGGCGTTTAAAAATCTATATTAGTTGACTACTCAAGTCATATGATTTGGAAGAAGAACCTTGTTTGGGCCATTATATTTTGTTCTTTGGTCAGTTAGATGTAAAGGAAGACATTTGAAACCAGAGGTAGCCCCATCATATTTGCACTTAGTAGCTGTTGTATTTTGTATTTTGAGCACCCATATGTCACTCCTGTGTGTAAAGTCTCCTTTAACCCGTGTAATGACTGCTGTGATATTGAGGTTGTTTGAATGATGGCTGGTTTGAGCCATGCTTTGATGCTCATGGAGTGCTGCGGCAGCATCAGATGACCTGACAGGTATCAGGTAATAATGGAGCAGCATAGCAAAGTAGGATTGGTCTCAAGTGCGCTCTCTCTTTCTCTTTCATTGTTTCTTGCTGTGTGTTCCACCTCTCGGTTCTGTGAAGAATTATATATAGGATTCAGTCTGGCTGTACATTGGCTTTGGTTCAAAGCTCAGGTTCTTGCATTTGTGTGTTTGTGCATGTGTGTGCATGACAGTGGTCTGTACCTCACATTTTCTTTACAATTATGCTTTTTAAAGCATATTTCCAACACTATTTAGTTACTCTTTTCTGAAAGCTAGTTTGCTGTCCAAAACAGCACTGAACCCTACTGACTTTCATTGATGTCATGTTTTAGTAAAAGCTTTACTTTAGGTCAAAGCTGAAAATTAATTAATCTTTCTTTATTTCTTTCTTTCTTTTTCAGCCAAATATTTTAGTTTGCCGAATTTTTGGTGCATCGCTAATTAAAAATAGACTGTTTTCCCATATTTGTGTGTTTCAGTATGATAGCCTAATGTCATTGAGGTCCAGTGTTGGTTTGGACCCCATTGACTTTTATTTTATGAACCAAAACAGTTTAAATATTCTTAAATATATCTGTTCCACAGAAGAACAGGTCATGCAGGTTTGGAATGAATAAATAATGACATAACTAGGCTCTGGACTGAGACCAAAATGGTTGCATATGCGACAATTTTGTGAGAATGTGCGAGTTAGTGCATGGTCTGCTGTGTTCTATACAGTGCGCACTGCAGAGCCGCACAGCACAGTGCAGCAGGAGTCCGATTTCACTGGTCACGTGAAGAGACTGAGAGATGCACTTTCAGTGTGAGCACTTTGGGTGTATAGCCTGGTTTATACTAACCGCCAGTGGTGTGCGTGTAGATTATTCGAGCTCCTGCCCCTGCCCCTTTAATTGCCGTTTAATTGCCAATTCTACAAACGGGAAGATAAATG
>NW_015633562.1:1047464-1061373 GCF_001515625.1 Sinocyclocheilus rhinocerous
TAAATGCACTACACAGACATCCCAGGTCACACTGTTTCCATGGCTGGACAGCAGAGGATTGAATTTGACTCTTGGCCATAGTAAATGTGTTGAAAGATTTATAGCAGTCTCTATCCAAGAGAGCTCCTCACTACTCCTAGGTTTTCTGTGTAAAACAGTCTGAGGAGTTCATTTTCGTGACAAATGTGAACTGTTGGCTTGGTGCTGATTTGCACTGTCAAAACATCTTTGTGTTTCATTTATGGCCCTCCTTCCATTTATGGTCTCCTCTTTCCTTTTCCTTTCTAGTCCTTTTCGGTTTTGACCTTCCTGTGTAACAAGTGAACTGTTTGTGCTGTTATGCTCTTGTTTAAAGGCCTCCTGTCTGGGTTTAAATGTACAGGCTGCTTCTGTGTGTTGTCTGCTGCCAATCAATGTCGTTATGTCCGCTTCTCAGAAACTCAAGCTGACATCTCAAGCCCACCTATAGATTCTTCTGTTCAGATGAAGTGAGCCATTTTGCCTGGGTTTGAAAAATCAGATAAGCTTAAACCGAGGTTGAAAGACTCGGTTTTCATGGTTGATTAGGAGAATGCTTTTTTCCTACTCCAAGCCTTTTCAGTGTCATGACTCTAATCAGTTGCTTTTGAAAGCTAATCATGGTTATTCCACTGATAGCATGTGTGCGCGAGTGCAGTTTCTGCCCATGTATTTGTTTGTTTAATGTGTGAATAATCTGAGAATGCTTTGTGAGCTTTTGTGGAAAAACTTGTTTGTGTGTTTGCATGTGGGTGAAAATGAGCTGTCCGGGCCTTTTCTCTAGTGACAGACAGTCATAGTGAAAAATAAGGGAGGCATAAGTAGGGATACATGATTCAGGGATATATCCATACCATATTAGTTATCGGCCTATATTAGAGTTTTTTTTTTTTTTTCTTTAATAGGTTTTGGACAATATTGGTTATCGGCCTATATTAGATTTGATTTGATTTTTTCATTAATAGGTTTTGGACAATATTTTTATTGTTCATGCTAATTTCCCCTATTTGTACATATAAATTACTATTATTGTTTAAAAACATTAACATTATCTTTAGTAAATCTCAAAATAATTATAAAATGAATTTTCATACTTTATCATTTTAGCGTGTTATTTAATTTGTTTAGACAAAATAGTATAGAATTTATGCAATATCTGCAATTTATCATGCAGAATAAATTCTTTCAGTTTACGCTTACAGTGTGAAACAGATTGTATATCCACAGAAAAAGACTAAAAATGCAACAGTATAAAAACAATAAAATGGTTTAACATCGCATTATATGTAATTTTACTGTAAAAATATTGTAAAATGTATGGTTTTTGGAAGTAGTGTGACACAATACATATGGTAATTTTATTTAAATAGTTTTGTTTTGTATTATATATTTGATTTACATTTTACATTTTCTGGTTGTTAATGTTTATTGCATTATTTTAACGTCGTGTGTTACCCTGATGATGTTTTGTCTTTGTTTGCATGACCCTGTGTACCAACTATATTTGAATATTGGCCATTTTTTATAAGCTGTGAAATATACAGGCACCAATATAACACCAGAAATATTGTCACAGTGAATTTCCACAGCTGCCAGTTTTTTAATCATAAATTTAATGGGATATTTTTTACAGGGCACTATAGATGTAGTCATAAAAGAGGTTTCTCTTTCAGCAGGCTAGATTTTGTGAAAACGAGACGAAGGTGGAAGGGGGTGCATGAAGAGAGCGCTGAAATAGAATTCATTAGTTCTAAGGATTCGCCAGTGAAAGAGTCTCCTCCATTTCCCGCTTACTCCTTTTCATCCAGATGGAACGTAAACAAACACAATCAGAGGCAAATGGGTGCAAATGCGATGTGGCAGAGGAATTGAGCTTAATTTATTAGCAGCGTTTACACGGCCCCTGTTTCCTTCACCCAGCTAACACAGCTGACTGCGTGTAAATGAAGGAAATCATCAGGCAGGTGCAAAATGTAAATAATTAATCCTGACATAAATAGAAGGGGCCATTATGAAAAGCAACTCTGAGTTGATGCAGCCTGGCTGCTTTAAACGAGAGTATTGTGCGGTTTGACAGTGAGAATTCAATTCCGAGCTCTCGTGTGGTGTATAATGTCACTTGAGGAGCGAGACATCTATTGGCCTTGAAGCTGGCGGTAATGATGTTTTTCCTGTCAGAGCTTTGGGTTGGATGAGATTATATTGATTCAGAGCTGGTACACTGATCTCAGAATGACTGCTACTTTACAAAGGGCGGCATGCTTGGTTTGTTTAGTGAACTGAATATACTAATAAAAATAATCACTATTGGGATTCCAAATAGCAGCTCTACTGCAGAGATGAGATTCAGATGGAAATTAAAATCGCACAACCCTGTATTTGTCATAAAACAATAGGCAGTGGCTATAAAATCAACTACGCACATGTAAACGCTGAAATTACATCACATCTCCATGTAAATACAATTACTGGCTGTGAATTTACACTACACTGCTGCAATATGAAGTCTGTAGTGTTCATTATCTTTATTGCCGTAATATCTACTCCTAAAGTACTGTGTGGTTGCTTTCATTACTTGCTATCTAAACTTGAGAGTATCAGTTTTTCGCTTGACTTCCCCTTACATTGCTGACCGTAATAACATGCAAGAGCACACACTCATATAGGTATGATTGTAATCTCCTAATATCATTCACAGTCACGCGACCATATCCACCATGAGACTTATGTAATCGCCCATCTGATTTTGAACTTATCAAGGATATGCTTTGTATTTTATAATAAATCTATAATGACAGATAAAGTTTTAAATCTTCTCTGCTAATTGAATGTTACTCATTGGTTATTGTTCCCAACTTCCCATCAGTGCAAATGTGAAAAAAGACACATGTGCTGTGCTGGTAAAAATGTCTCAGCTATAATTAGAGTAACTGAATGCTCGCTTAAATCACAGGAGACCAACGTTTCTTCTGCTCTCTTATTACAGAGAAACATTTTTGATTTACTTTAGAGCCACTGTGTCTGTGTTTACAGTGCTGGGGAAACTGACAGTGTGGTTTTACTCTCAAATGAAAGAGATTTTTTTTCTGCTTCCCTACCAAATCATTTAAAGATCTTGCCTCTTGATCTTGGTTTATCTTTACCATACACCAGACTTGGCCGTTTTGAAAGCTTTGTGATTGGCTTGAATGCTTGATTTCATGTTTGATTCATTGTGGGTTCTCTCTTATGCAATTATGCACATGCATACTCAAAAACAGCACTGATTATTGACACTCTGAGATATATATATATATATATATATATATATAGAATAAATATTAATTATTAAATATTAAGTAAATATTACAAATAAATGTATGTATGTACACATATATACGCAATACACACCAACATAAAAAAATATAGTAAAAATTGACAATAAAGATTTGACATTTATTGTGATAATTATCGATATCGGCTGATAATGAAAAATTTTATCGTGATCATTTTTTTGTCCATATCGCCCCCAGCCCTATTTACAACATATTTATCCTCACATTTGTAATCACCAATTGAAATAAATACTCTGAGAATGTCTTGCTTTAAGCTTGTGTGTAGTGATGTAGAGGTGCTTTGCTTGGGTGAATTGGACCTAGTTACATGGAGAATTTGTAAGACCATAGAGACTGAACTAATCTAGGTTAGTAAGATTCTCATTTGGGGGTGAAGAATGATAGAATGAAAGTTTGGGGACTACGATGGACAAATATAATAGATCATACTCCTAATTTCTGTTCCCTCTATATTTCTATTGTATTTACAGAAACACTGTCTATGGTTTTTTGTTGCCATAGATTTATTTTATACTTAATTAAATCCATTGGTGTTCATCCCAAGTGTCTAAATCTCAGCAGTGTGAATTTGTGCCTCAGGACCCACTGATAGTTCTTAGCGAATGCAACCTTTTCATATCTAACATGTAATTAGTGTTAATTCTCTAATGCTTGTCTTTGTTTGTTTTAAAGATGTAAACTAATGGCCACCTTGTCAGTGCCTTTTTCCAAATGGGATACACGTTAGAGGCGTTCGCCTGTCTGTTCTAATTCCCCGCCCTGCTTTCTATTAGCCTGCAGACGGGATGCAATGTGCAAATTACTCATCGGAAATGATTAATTCAGCACAAGATTAATAGCTCTGGCTCTATTTCACCCAAAGCTAATTTAGCAGCCAGGGAGGAGATTGGCTTTATTGCTAAACGAGGCTATTTTCTTTCTTCTCTTGTTTCTTAGTGACAGGTTTAGAGAAATCACGCAAATTGGCTAAAGAAAAGGAAAGATTTTGGCTGCTTCGGCACAACCGTTTGTCATAAACCCTGCATTTTGCTGCTTGAATTCATTCATTCAGATGCCAGTCCTGCATGATAGTTTGATGCACGTGCTTTCTAGCTAGTGTTTGTGAGACACTTTAGAATGGAAGTAAATGGTGCAAATTTTATGGACAAATCTGAAGCTTAATTAAAAAAAATACACTTATTTTCCTCTGTTAAAACACGTATATTATTTAAGCTCAACGACATTTCATATAACTTTAAACCAAACAGGTTAGTGACTAAACATATACTGTGCACATTTTGTGAGTAATTTAACATTTATGAATTTGCCCAATTCACTTTCAGTGGAAATGTCAATGTATGGAGGAGGCTAGAAGTGAATTTTTGTGGTAAATTTTGCTCTCTGTTGTACTTAATCTAGAATATTCCTTGAACAGTTTATCTTTGTCTTCTATTTGCCGTATTGATAAATGTTTCACAACTCTGAAAATGTACAGCTTTGGATAAAACTATCTGCCAAATGCTTAAATGAAAAATGTTAAGCGTAATGTGAATTTTGACCTTGCAATTTTGACTTAGTAGGCTTTCCTGAAGGCCATCTCTTGCACTGTACACTCTCTATCTTTGTGGACAGCCAGATTCATCCTTTCTCTGTCCCCGTCCTTCATGGCAGACACCATATTGATCCCTGACGCCCTGTAATAGCTCTAATTGAAGGCCGTCACGCTCTGTGTGTGATATATATCCGTCCATCTGACCATTAAAAGGCGTTTTAGCTGCTGTCAAGGATGCTGGGATGATCTGTGATTCGGTATTGATTAAACAGCGCACCCTTTAGCCGTAGTGCTGTGTTTAGACCATGACCTCCCGATGGTCACAGACGTCTGGCCGTGTGATTTTGGGAGGGTGGCTTTTACAGCTGTTAGTTACAGCAGTTTGCTCCATGCTGTTTTTTCAGTGTGTATGATGGGGTCAGAGCTTGTCTTTTCAGCACTGTCAAGAAGACTGATCTTTGCCACACTACTCTGGGAGATTGTGTTCTCTTGATGTTGCCTAGTTGTTGTTTAGAAAAGCTCCCTGGGGATATATGAACTTGGTCCCTGCACACCAATTCAGGCTTTGTGTGTTTGTGTGTGACTCTCCTCTCCTCAAACCTTCATAAAGGTTTCTTGCATTGAACCTGGTTGGCTTTGTATTATTTGATGCACTGTGGCATTATAATTGAGTTCTGCTGCATTATAATTAGGGCTGTCAAATTAGTAAAATATTTAATTCTCAGAATTGTTTTTGTAGTTAACATGTTAACACATTCACTTCCTCTTTAAAGGGATCATTCACCTGAAAATTAATATTCTGTCGTCATTTACCGACCCTCATGTCACTCCAAACGTATTTTTCTGCGTGATACAAAAGGAGATAATTGAATGAATATTCAGTTACTTAAATTCAGTACAATACATCACATTTTGCTTGGAAAATGAGCGGCACTTGGAATGTGAGCAGTGCACCACATATTTTTTTAATGACTCTCATTTCAGTGTTAAAGTGAATTTAGAAGGACATGAAGAGGAGTACATGATGAGAGAATTTTTCATTTTGAGCTGAACTTTCCTGGACTTTATGCATTTAAAATTATGCTGCAGTGCTGTGATGCACTTCTCATTAATGTTTGTACAAATGACGGTGTGTTTGCTCATGAGTGGTATTTCATTTGTCTTAATGGCAATAAAAACTTTTCATCTTGACAGCCCTAATTACAATACAATGGCAGTCACTTATGAGCAAAATGCAACATCTAACATGTACAGTATTTAACAGGCATCTTCTTAGAAACCTTAAAGGGATAGTTCACTCAAAAATGAAAATTCTGTCATCATTTACTCACACTCATGTTGTTCCAGACCTCTATGACTTTCTTTCTTTTGTGGAGCATAAAAGAGTATATTTTGAAAAGTGTGATTTTTGTGTTTCCAATTCAGTGGAACTCTGTTCACCAAAACTGTTCGGTTACCAACATACAAAATATCATCTTATGTGTTTTGCAGAAGAAAGTCAGACAGGTTTGGAGTGAGTAAATGATGACAATATTAAAATTGACATGTGCTTTTCAGCAAGTGACTTACATTGCATTCAAGATATTAATTTTATCAGTTCATGCATTCCCTGGGAATTGAACCCACAACCTTGGCATTGTGGTGTTCATTTTTGGGTGAACTATCATTTTAAAGACAGGTGAATCCACATGTATATATTTTTAAAACCTACGAGCATGTGGATTGTTTAAAACATGACAGAACTGCTGCTAAATACTTGAGTTTTTGTGTATGCACAAAGATCTTACTGTCATGTCTGCCCTTTTCAAAATGGCACCCAAACATGTCAAATGAAAGGTCAGTGATCTCAGAATAGCATTGAAGACATCGCAAACATTTGACTCTCATGTTAGCGTTATTAGATATGAGTCATGTCCATCTTGAAGTGTTTATTTGCCATGTTTTCTATTTATTTCATGTTTTACCGTGTGATATGCAGGGATACTTAAAGCAGCCATGAACCTTTCTGAAAAGGAGTCTGATCTCATTTACTAAAAGGATGCTGGGAGATCATGTCCCCATTTGCTTCACCTCCCTCCGTGGGTAGTTAAAACAGATAGCATGTCCCTGCAGCACAGACACAGCAGGTCAAGTGCACACCGCAAACAGACCACCGTTATCTTCACTCTTTGAGCAGATGTGGACGGTTGTAAATCACACTAAATGGCACTCAACAGCAGACCGTTTTCAAAAACTTCTTTGTTACTCTCAGTAATTTATCGACAAAGGCTCAGCGCTTACATTTGGTTCTGGGTGGAAGTGTAGTCCTGTGGAAAATTCACTCTGTACATTAGCTGCTCAGACAATAGCAGACTGCTTTTTTGTCTCCGCATTTTTCTTTAAAAGTATTGTAATAATGCACCTCACCATAATTTGGTTTTTATGCTAATATTAGGCATAATAGCCTATCATCTGTGTGAAATAACAGTGTTTGCACAGTGATGTTATTTGCATAATGATATTGTGTTGGTATGCCATCGTATTACTATATAAATATACGACAAGGGGATTGTGCATGATTTATTGTTTGAATATTAAAGCTTTGTTTATATTGCATGAAATATTTTTACATTAGAGTTACCTTAAATGCTCAGCTGTGGCAGCATGCACCTTTTTTATTAATTCATTTATTGATTTATTTGTTGAGAAAAGGAAAGACCAAATGTGGGGAAAACAAACAGTTTATTTAAATTGTAAAAACATTAAATTAATTCATGTTAACTAACTGTATGATTCTATTACCTTGAACTGTTCATTTGTGAAATGAGCATTACTTGGACACATTCACTTCTGATAACAGATCACTCTAAATTGTAATGTAGACATATGCATTTTCTGTAAAGCTGCTTTGAAATAATGTGTATTGTGAAAAGCGCTATACAAATACATTTGAATTGAATTGAATTGAATTTAAACCTTGATTTTAAAATAAAACAATTTTGGGAGGAGAAAGTGTACTTTAAAATTAAATATTATTTGTCTGAGATAAATTTGCTAAGAATTTGGTGTCTTCTCTTCTATCCTTACAGTGGAGGGCGCGGTTACTCTGTAGCATCAGAAGGAACAGTTTTCCCTCTCTTTTCACTTTCTCCTTTGCATTGTGTTTGACCTCTGTACGCCATCAAGGCTGCGAGGCTGGACTGTGAACCTGTTTCGCTCTGTTTGTAGGAGAAATGTTCATCTTACATGCCTTAGTCATAAGAATGGGTATGCTTCTTTTGTGTGTTTTTTTTTTGTGTGCGGATGTTCTACACATCTGCCAAATGCACCTCTCCCAAACACCTGCTCCCTTCCAAAAACTCACGTAAACTCTTAAAATATTAATACATATTAATACTCATATTAATTAGATATATATGTGACCTTGGACCACAAAACCAGTCTTAAGTCGCTTGGGTGTATTTGTAGCAATAGCCAAAAAAAAAAAAAAAAATAATAGCCAAAAAAAAAAAAAACATTGTATGGGTCAAAATGATCGATTTTTCTTTTATGCCAAAACTCATTAGGATATTAAGTAAAGATCAGGTTCCATGAAGATATTTTATAAATTTCCTAACGTAAATGTATCAAAACTAAATTTTTGATTAGTAATATGCATTGCTAAGAACTTCATTTGGACAACTTTAAAGGCGATTTTCTCAGTATTTTGATTTGTTTGCACCCTCAGATTCCAGATTTTGCAAATAGTTGTATCTCAGCCAAATATTGTTCTATCCTGACCAAACCATACATCAATGGAAAGCTTATTTATTCAGTTTTCAGATCTCAATTTCAAAAAATTGACCTTTTGTGGTCCAGGGTCACATATTAGTAACTAAAGTTAGTACATTAGTAATATACTAAAGTGTATATTAGTTCCTAAATTGCACATATTAGTACCTTTTGAAAGGGTTCTGCCCCATTGACAGTTTTTGTACCTTTTTTCTGAGGGTACAGTTCAATTTTTCACTTGTAGATGCCCTTTATATAAGGTATGGAAAAAAAAAATTCATCAGCATCAGTTTCCTGTTATCATTTAATGTTAATATCCTTAAAATAAGATCAGTTTAAACTAACTTTGTACAAAAAAAAAGCTTGAATTTGAATTATGCTTCAAACAAGAAAATAACTAATGTGGTAAGAAAAATGCACTTATGTCAGGTCTTATCTCAGGCTGGAATTAAATTTAAAAAAAATTATTTCTTGTTTTAAAGGAAAACACATTTATCCAAAGTCACTTGGATTGCATTTTTCAGTTCCCGATTCCCTGGGAATTGAACCCATGACGTTGGCATAGCATCATGCTCTACTGTTTGAGCTGCAGGAAAGCCATTTCATAATTTTTGAGCAATGTGGTAAGAAAAATAAACTGAACTTAAGACATATTCTGTGGAAAAGTCTTATTTTCTTACACCATTTAGCTTCTCAGGTAAATTTATTTCACTTTAAGAATGACAATTTGTATCTTAAATAAAATTATTTAAGATAATGTGCAGTATTACCTCCTTGCTGATCGTTGATCCAATGATTGTTCTTCTTTTCATTCACTTTTGGGCCTCAGTACATTCAGTACCTCAGTAAAATTGACCCAGGAAAGCTGTATTTTTTGCTAACTCATTCTACAGGAGCAGATTGTAAAAGAAGCAGTGTAACAGCTATTCTCTAGGGAATGGAGTGCGGTTATCAGTCTGATTAACAGTGAACTTGCAGCCGGAGGATGTTTCTTAAGGATGCAGACAGCTGTTCAACCTTCCCCTGAGAGGAGAAGTGATAGAGTTCGGCCTCACTGATGAAAAAAAAACCCTTGCATGATTAAACCGAATATTACATTTGTTTAAAGTTTGATAAAGTCTTATTAATCTTTAATGTTCTTACATCATCTATTCAGTGATAATTAGCACCCTTTCTCAAGCTGAAGGCACACTGACTCACATATATTAGCTCTGTGCTGGCTCTGCTGAATGAAGGATGTTTGATTGACATGTTCCTCGACTGCTTTGTTTCTGCTGGGAAGAAGTGAATGTGTGTACAGATGCTGTCTGTCAAAAATCATGTATTTTGAGGTTAAATAAGCTATTAGAGAAATGGTTCAACTGAAAATTGAAAATTCTGATAACATTTACTCAACCCTCCTTTTATTTCAAACCTTTCTTGGAACACAAAAGGAGATTTCCTGGTTGCTGTTTTCCATGTAATTGTGATTAATTGGCACTGGACTTTTCAAGTTTGAGAAGAAAAAAAAAGAATGACACAAAAGAACATAAACGTGGTCCGTGTGCAAATGTCCAAGTCTTCTAAAGCAATCTTTGGTTGAAAAACAGCTTATAGAAGACAAAATAAGTGAATAATGACTTGGAATGAGCATGATGTAATTAAAATTTTTGCACCAACTTTCAACTTTAATCTTGTTCTGAGAAGATTTTTAAACCCATACAATGCTGTTTAAAAAGTTTGGGGTCGGAAAGATTTAAGTTAATATTTTTTATTAAGCAAGGATGTGTAACATTGCTAAAAAGACAATAAATACATTTATAATGTAAAAAAAAATCTATTTGAAATAAAAGTTTTTTTTTTTTCTATTAATTACATCAATTACATTACAAATTAGTTCTATTAGTTACACGTTTTCCACAAAAATATTAAGCAACATAACTTTTTCAGCATTGATAAGAAGAAGAAGAAGAAATGTTTTTTGAGCACCAAATCAGCATATTAGAATGATTTCTAATGTGACACTGAAGACTGGAGTTATGATGCTGAAAATTCAGCTTTGCCATGACAGGAATACATTTTACAATTACATTTTAAAATATATTAAAGTAGAAAATAGTTATTTTAAATATTTCAAAATATTACTGTTTTTACTGTATTTTTGGTCAAATATATGCAGCCTCGGTAAGCATTACAGACGTCTTTCAAAAACATCTTACCGACCCCAAACTTTTGAACAGTAGTGTATTTAGAAAATTTCACTGTGAACTTTCCCCTTATTTGTACTCCAGTCATTAAGTCTGAAGTTTGATGCTGTTATAAAATGGTATTCCATAAAATGGTCACATACGACTTTTACATTTGACATCAGTCTGCAAGAAAAGAACTTGTAAGTGAAGGTGTGAACAAAAACGTTAAGTGGTACTTCTGTTGTTCTGTTACTTAAGCTCTCCACACCTTTTCCCTCTCTTTTCCTGTCTTTTCTCTCAGCAGTCTGTTCTGGTTGTGTCTGTGCCTCTCAGCAGCCCTCCATCCATCCCCTTGGGTCTCCTTACATTCCTGTTGTGATAAGTCACTCCTGGCTCTTATTTCCCACTGCTACCCCTGTCGAAAACACACTCCAGACAAACACACATGGACATGGTTATGTGTACCAGAGGCCATGTAATTCGACCAGCTTCCTTTTGATTTCATCCCCCCTCCCCTTTCCTTGGATCAAACATGTGTTGTTTGAGTCGTTGTTGGTTCAATCAAGGTTCAGTACCAGTCTGTTTGGTTTGAGGTCCTCACCCCAGAAGAAATGTACTCAATGTATTATTTGCAGGCATTTGTACCTCTGAAAGAAGAGATCACAGGTACGCAAGACCACCTACTCCCACAATTCAGTATACGACAAAAAAGACCTCCATTCTGTATGGGCAGATAGAAAGGCTATTCTGAATGGAGAGTGTGTTTTATTAAAGCAAGCTTGTGTCTTGCTTAAAGGAAAAGATTTTAAGCCCACAAAATCAAGGCCACAGTCACTAATTATGGGAAAGGGAATGTCAGCTTGTACTTCATGTGGTTTCACTTTGGGTCAGTGCTTTGAATGGAGAGATGTGTTTGCATATAGTCATGGCGCATTATTTTCCGTTTTGCAATGCTGGCAGACTGTCTGGGACCATCTACCTGCTGATGGAAAGCAGACCCTCGTGACTGTGTGTCAACAGTCAACAAATATTAGGTAATTTGAACTTTTTGTGTCAAGGCAAGTTTGGTCGAGGTTGTAAATGCCATGTGGTGCAACTACTCATAAACTTAATGACATTGAAGAATGAATACTTCATGCTAATTATAATTGTTAAATGTATTTGTAAGATTATAAAGTTGAGTTTAAGTTTGAGTTAAGATTTTTTTTTAAATATACTTTTATTCAGCAGAGTTGTATTAAATTAATCAAATTGACAGTAAAGATTTTTACATTGTTCTAAAAATTATATTCCCCCCCCCCCTAAAAAAAAACTTTGTACTTTTTTTTAACTTTTCAGTAAACTCTCTCTTTTCATTAAATAAACCTGGGAAAAAAATTAAGCATGGTTTCTAAGAAAATATTACGCAATTGTTTTCAACATTGATTAAAAATAAGAAATACTTTTTGATCACCAAATCAGCATATTAGAATAATTTCCGAAGGATCATTTGACTGGAGTAATGACTTTAAAATTGTATAATTATATTTTTTATTAATTGTATTTTTTAAATGATATAAAAACACAAGTGAAACCAACATGATTACAAAGAGTACTTTTTTAAATAACTGAAACCCTTTTTAATTTGTTTTAACCTAGATTTCTGAGCATTTCTTCTGTCATCATCTGTGATCATACCAGCTCAAAGTGGTCAAGCTGTTTTCTGGAACATGCTAGCTGGTTGACCAGCTAATAACCAGCATTTTTGTTCCATAGCCATCAGCTTAAGCTGTTTTTTCCAGCGAGGAGAGGTGGCTGGTGCTCCAGGGCCTTGTGCAACCATAACTCGCCCTTGATTGTCCTTGACCTTAATTCAGATCTGTGGGTTGTGTGACTCTGAATTATATTTGGGTCACTATTTGCTCTGACTTCAGAGGATGCCTGCCATTAATTTGGGAGTAATGCTACTGAGGACCTAAAAATGTCACATTCTGTCCATTTCCTTGGATTGATTTAACTGGTTCAAAAAAGCCTAGAGGTGAAAAATGATGAGTCTCTCCTGAGTATGGCTCATTTCAACAAACCAGTGAATTGTTCTCTATAATTACTTCCCTTTGCCCCATTAACCAGTGTGTGGTAAAGGTGATGGTATAAATGTAGGCTAAAACACATTTGTTTTGATCAACATGACCTCAGATAGCAAAACGTGCCAGCGGGTGAATCACTAGTCCTGCTGTTATAACTGGTATCTCTGCAGCTCGACAGCAACAGCTGTGATGATTTATTATTTTATTTAGAGCCTCATATATTGTAATTTCCACAACAGTATAATTGCTTTTGTGTGCTCTTGATACGAATTGACAGTCTACTCTGAATGAGTGGTGTTTAGCATCTTTAAGTAGATTCTCTCCAGGTGCTAAAGTGCTTGTGACTGACTCATATTTTTCACTTGAAGCGACCGGTGCTGTGCAGTTTGCCTGAGCGCACTTCTGAGAACTTGTCAATCATGTTTTCTCTTCTGTATTTAAAGCATAATGGTCGCGAGGGCCCTTTGGGTTTTGTTGAAAACTATGCGGTGCACTTGCACAAAATGTGACTAGTTACTTGCTTTAAACCGTTTACTGAAGTGCATAAGTGCTTTTTCTCTTTCTCTTTCATTCGTGCTGAAGTGGGCTGCCAGTATTTCATCTACAGTATAATCCTCTACAATTTTAACATTGTGATCCTGGCAGTCTTTTGAGCCCAACTATTAAATGTTCTTCTCAAGGTTCTTTTTAGTAACCAGTGGGGCTCCATTATAAAATATTCCTTCACTTTCCTCCTACTGTTAGGTTGCTACACGACTGAATTCCGCTTTAGCAGTCTGCCCAAGGGGATTGTGGGGTGGGGGTTAAGTTTGGGGGTCTGAGAGGGCCTGAGGCTGATGTTTCAGCTTGTTTACTAGTTGAATCTCTATGAAGGAGCAAATGGTGGTTTGTAAGCACTTTGTTCATTTACTTGTGTGTGTGTGTGTGTGTGTGTGTGGTGGTAATGGGGCGTTGGCCGTGCTTGATAGAGTTGATGTGAAGTAAATCTGTTTTGCAGGCCAGATTTTGATGCTGCACTTCTGATGAGATGAAGATAAAAAA
>NW_015633562.1:1063335-1072906 GCF_001515625.1 Sinocyclocheilus rhinocerous
GAGTATGGCTCATTTCAACAAACCAGTGAATTGTTCTCTATAATTACTTCCCTTTGCCCCATTAACCAGTGTGTGGTAAAGGTGATGGTATAAATGTAGGCTAAAACACATTTGTTTTGATCAACATGACCTCAGATAGCAAAACGTGCCAGCGGGTGAATCACTAGTCCTGCTGTTATAACTGGTATCTCTGCAGCTCGACAGCAACAGCTGTGATGATTTATTATTTTATTTAGAGCCTCATATATTGTAATTTCCACAACAGTATAATTGCTTTTGTGTGCTCTTGATACGAATTGACAGTCTACTCTGAATGAGTGGTGTTTAGCATCTTTAAGTAGATTCTCTCCAGGTGCTAAAGTGCTTGTGACTGACTCATATTTTTCACTTGAAGCGACCGGTGCTGTGCAGTTTGCCTGAGCGCACTTCTGAGAACTTGTCAATCATGTTTTCTCTTCTGTATTTAAAGCATAATGGTCGCGAGGGCCCTTTGGGTTTTGTTGAAAACTATGCGGTGCACTTGCACAAAATGTGACTAGTTACTTGCTTTAAACCGTTTACTGAAGTGCATAAGTGCTTTTTCTCTTTCTCTTTCATTCGTGCTGAAGTGGGCTGCCAGTATTTCATCTACAGTATAATCCTCTACAATTTTAACATTGTGATCCTGGCAGTCTTTTGAGCCCAACTATTAAATGTTCTTCTCAAGGTTCTTTTTAGTAACCAGTGGGGCTCCATTATAAAATATTCCTTCACTTTCCTCCTACTGTTAGGTTGCTACACGACTGAATTCCGCTTTAGCAGTCTGCCCAAGGGGATTGTGGGGTGGGGGTTAAGTTTGGGGGTCTGAGAGGGCCTGAGGCTGATGTTTCAGCTTGTTTACTAGTTGAATCTCTATGAAGGAGCAAATGGTGGTTTGTAAGCACTTTGTTCATTTACTTGTGTGTGTGTGTGTGTGTGTGTGTGGTGGTAATGGGGCGTTGGCCGTGCTTGATAAAGTTGATGTGAAGTAAATCTGTTTTGCAGGCCAGATTTTGATGCTGCACTTCTGATGAGATGAAGATAAAAAATTTTATTGGTGGATTTTTTTTAATCCTCGTTTAAAT
This sequence comes from Sinocyclocheilus rhinocerous, assembly GCF_001515625.1. NCBI lineage: Eukaryota > Metazoa > Chordata > Actinopteri > Cypriniformes > Cyprinidae > Sinocyclocheilus > Sinocyclocheilus rhinocerous. Next base: position 1,064,439 of record NW_015633562.1, read on the forward strand.
ATATATATTTATGTACATACATTTTATTTTTAATGTTTAACACATTTCTTTAATTTGAATGGAAATTGATACTAGTTTCTGCTATATTACTAAATTAGCTTTTTTCCTCTTTCTCTTTCTGTTCAAAACTTTGTGGTCAGTATGATTTTTTTTTTTTTTGATAAAAGTTTCTTATGCTCATCAAGGCTGCTTTTATTTAATAAAAATACAGTAAAAACAGTAATATTGTGAAATAATATTGCAATTTAAAATAACTGTTTTTAATTTAATGTTTTAACATGTTTTAACATTTAACAGCCTTCAGAAATCATTCTAATATGCTGATCTGATGCTCAAGAAAGATTTTCTTTTAATTATTATTTGTTATCATTGTTGACAGTGGTTATGCTGATAAATATATTTTTGTGGATACAATGCTTTTTTTCAGGGTTCTTTGAATAGAAATTTCAAAAGAACAGCATTTATTTGAAATAGAATTTTTTTTGTAACAAAGTAAAAGTATACTGTCACGTTTGATTAATTTAATGCATCCTTGCTGAACAAAAGAAATTTCAATTTCTTTAAAAAATATTTCTGATCATAAGCTTTTGAATGATAGTGTATACACTATTCTGTTATTTATTATAATCATTCTGTAACTTATTATAATTCTTTTGGCTTCAGTAAAGTGACAATATAAAAGCTAATTATTTAATTTTTGAAACTAAAGTTTTTATTGTTATGTTTTTCCTTACAATAAATGGGGTTTTATTCATAAATATATAGCTGCCTATTTATCCTAGGAAGGGGTCACTTTTATATTTGACTTATATTTGATTCTAAGAGTTATTGAACATCAACCAATCAACCAGACCTTTTGATGCAGGCACTAGATAATTGTAAAGTATTTAAACACACCATCCACTTACCTGCTCCCCACAGACCTATGTCATTTGCATCACTGATCCTCCTGCCCGTCATGATGCAAAAAAGGTGGATTCACTTCACAGAATGCAGAAATTACTGAGCGAAACCGAGATATGCATGTATGAAAATAAGCATTTTGCAGCAAAAGTGTTTTGCCCTCTATTTGTATTACTTTTATAAATATTTGCAGGTACACACTTCAGCAACCCAGTTGGCATCCATATTTATTTCATCTCAGCCGGCTGGTCATGAGTGGCAGTGTGATGTTCCCATAGCAACCCTGCTGTTTGGTTAATGACTGTTCTGCTGTTAAATGGCATGGGAAGACTGACGAGAAAGCAGGAGAAGCAAACATATGATGCAGTAGAATCAAGAAAATATGTAGTTGCGTCTTAGGGATAACTTGATTATTTTGGTGGATTTGTTTACGAAATTCGTTTTGCATGTAAATGAAGGATGCCTTCCAGAAAAGTCTGACAAATACTTTCTCCTATGCATCATATCTCTTTCAAATTAAGAAAAAGTTCAAAGCTTTGAATCAGACACACTCTTAAATGGATATATGGAGGTCCAATGAACAGTCACTCCATTATTTCTTACCTCTAAAAGCACTTTGATTGACACTGATCTGAGCTGAGGGGATAGTTCTGCTGGGATAGAACAGATGGAGTGAATCAGATAATGTTGTAGGTGGATTCTGGCTTCAATGCAGGGAAAGGAACAGCCAATACTACAGTTATTCACCCAGTATAGGTATAATAGAAAACAGGCCTACACACACCTTCATTGCCCATGATAACTCGGTTTTATTATATAGTCTTATAAAATTTTGTGCTGGTGTATTTCATATCTTTTCATTTACCATAATGGTACCATTTTCAAAATAAGGCCACTTCCATTGTATTTTACTGTACAAACACACTTATCATCTACTTGGTTGTGTGGTGATAAGATCTTTCTAGTTTGTAAAGTATTTTCCAGTCAGAGAATCACACAGAGTGTAATGTGATTAGACTTATTAAATGTCTCAAATACTAGCCTCATATGTCTTGGAGGTATGATGGAAACGATTGTGGATCACGTTGTGGCTCAACCTTTAGTTTAATGCTTGTAAATTTATTCCACATTTTGCCCTCTCTTCATTTCTTAATATCACAGAGTGTAAAAGTGCATATTTCAGGAATGAAGCTAGCCTCAACATTCTAGGTTAAAGAAACCAGATTAAAGTTAAAGCAGGTAAATCCAGGCCGTGACCAAGCAGGAGCCAATGAGAGACTGAGTTTTGTGAATAGCGATGGACCCTGGGGGGAAAGAAGCGCTGAAGGGGAATCAGAAGGAGTAGCAAAAGATATTGAGCGGAGGAATGAGGCTTTAGATGGTTTCCAGGACCCCCAGAGCTCCCCGGTCTCAGTCACACTCGCTGTTTTAGACACACACATCCTCCAGGGGATGGACTAGGCTTGGTGTCTCTGACTAGCATAGTCTCTTTCACATAGCATCTCATCCTACATTTTCAGTGTGCTCACCCTGGGTAAGCAGTGGTGTTAATCTCGTAAATGAACAAAAATGTTCATTAACAAAATGATAATTTTTTTTATTTCTTTAACATCATCATTTTGTTAAATGGTGATATTGATGTTTAATATAGGACTGAATGTTTGGTTGATTTTGCACTTGGTCATCAGCTAAATGGTTGTTTTTGTCAAATAAAATTAGGTGCCATTTTAGTAAAACTGACTCTAGGGTGCTTTCACACCTGGCTCGTTGTTTAGGAACCTGGTGCATTTCACCCCTTAGCTCGGTTCGTTTGGGCATATGTGAACACGGCAATCGTGCCCGGATCTGCGCCAAAACAATCGGTCCGAGATCGCCTGAACGAGGTGGTCTCGGCTCGATTGAAAACGAACTCTGGAGCGGTTCGGTTGTAGTGAGAAAGCAATCCGATCTAACGGACCAACGAACCAGGCTATATCACAATGTATAATGGGTAATTATGTAAGTTCCGTGAAAAGCATTAGCTTTGTTGTTTTGCTAAAACTTCAAAATGAACCTGTGAATGTCTGTGGGTGAGCACGTCTTCGCCATTCAAAATAAAAAAGCATGCACTTTTTCATTTTGTAATGCCGTCTTATTGCTCTTCTTCCTTATCACTTCTCGCGTGTGTTTTGTTGTGAAACGTAGTTTGCGGACCAGACAGAGCTATCGGCGATTCTTCCTATTGTGAAGTCATGCAGTGTGAAACCCCCTGTCGCCGATCCATCGTGCAATGTGAACACAGCAGCGACTGACTGCTACCTCAGATAGTCACGCAGTGTGAAAACAACGGCGATCCGACGAGTTTGAAAAACGTGCAGTGTGAACTCGGCATAACTAGTCTTCAAAGGACTGCCGGGCTCGAGGCAACTTGAAACGCCGAACCTCATAACAGCCATTCTCCAAATGAGTTCAGCTGAACAAAGCAATCGATCTACAGGTGTGAAAGCACCCAAAATGAATGACTATGGCATGACATGGAATATTGGCTAAATTTAAAAGAATATTCTGGGTTGAGTACAAGTTAAGATAAATTAACAGCATTTGAGGCATAATATTGATTACCTCAAAAATCATTTTGATGTATCCCCAAGTGAATGAAAACGGAAATTCTGTCATGATTTTCTATATGATTTTGTATAATGGTAATAATGTCACTGTAAAATAAAAATGTAGTATAAGAAAAATATAATTTATTTTTAGTACTACTGTAATTTTACAATGCTAATGTTTATGCTGTCTTCATTTCTTCATTTTTTAAACATTCTTCAAAATATTTTTTGTGTTCTGAGGAGGAAAGACAGTCATATTTTGGGATGACATGAGCGTGAGTAAATAAGTACATTTTTGGGTAAACTACCCCTTTAAAAAATGCACAAATCAAAGTGGTGGTGAGTCTTTCTCTACATTGTCAGATATTTTTTAAAGAATTTACAAGAAGCAGCTTACCATTTATAAAAGCATTTACTATAAAGCTATTTAAATCAGTTTCACAGGGTTTTAGGGCTTGTGGCAAAGTTGTACAATCTGTAGAACCTAGGCTAGCAATGTTGACAACCCAGAATATTCCTTCTAAGAGATATTTTTGTCAAAAGGCAAACACTATTACTAAAAGAAGTCATGGTAGGGAGTGATGAAAGAGAGAATCTCCCCAGTGCTGCATCATTATGTTGTCTGTGTTCATCTCCAGCGACTGTGCAGGAACCTGGGGTGTCTGTGTGGCCCTGTACATGTTAATGGATGATGCTGCTGTTACTCACATCCCCTCTGGTCCTCCTCACGTACTCCTCTCTGCAAAAGAGGCCAGTATTTGGTTGTCTGTGTGGTAGTAAATCAACCCTAGCTGTTCCATTAACTGGATTTGTGGGTAGTCTAATACCCATGAGTAATATATTAAACAAAGCTTTTTAGCCTTGTAGCTCATTTTGGGAATGTGTGTATTTGTGTGTGTCTGGTTAGAGTGCCACGGGTCATGACTATATTTGAACCGGTCAGAGCTTGCACTTTGAGCTCAGACTCGTATCCGAAAGCTGGTTTGCAAAAATAGGCTATTGGAGGAAACACAGGTTATTGGGTTTGTACACCGGGGCAGTGGCTGTAACAGGCACAGTATTGCAAAACCTTCAGTTTTGGGTTGCCTAGCAACCTTGCCCAAAAAGTTGCCCCGTGTATCATCACATTAAGACTCCATGTTTTCTTATCTTGCAATTCAGGTTTGCGATTCCCCTGCCTGTTGCTTTGGATTATTGTGTGGTTTTAGTGCGTTTAAGCATCTCTTCAGTGTTACTTCCAGTTTCAGCATTACTGAATTATTTTACCTCATATTGCATCAGCGCAGTTTGTGACTGCGCAGCAAACTAGTCAGTCTGGAGTAAAAAGACTTGCATGTGTGCACACCTGGAATACGCTCATGATTGAGAATGTGAGTCCCTTTCCTCTGTAGAATATTTTTTTAAACTTACTTTCTTGCATGCAACTCAAATAAATGTTTAGCTAGATGTCCTACCTGCACCTTTGCAAATAATCTCATAAAATCTCATAATCACCTCTTGGTTTCCAGCAAGAAAGTCTCAAAGTTACCTGTATAAATACTTGCTTTCCATGCATTTGTAAATTACTTTATGAATTAATTGTAAATTGTGCATACTTTTTACATATGTTAATAAAAAGTGCAAGTGTTTGTAATTTTTGGCTACAGTTTTTACTGTTAATTGGATAATTAAGTTACCCTACCAGAGAAAAAATGTAAATGGTTTAACATCACATTATATTTGTCTTTGTGTGTATGATGCTGTGCATCGTCTATATACAAATATTGGCCATTTACGGTGAACTCTGATCCATCATGTGTTTTTCTATTGTGTCACCTGTATTACTGTAGTGGTTTTCAGGACATTTTATGGTAAAAAACTGATGTTGGTACTTTAGGTAGCTTGATATGTTAACATTATATCACTTAATGAAATACGATTATGATCGAAATACAAAGTTCTAAAATATATGAGCAGAAATATGCCCTCCTGTAAAACCTAAATCATTGTCACAGTACGGTGAATTTCTGGCATATAACTGCTATTTTTTAAAACTGTAAATTCTTATTATATGACAGTTTAATACAGATAACCCCACTTTTATTTCAAATGAATTGATAATTGTTCATAATTCTTGTCTCATCATGCATGCATATGATTTTTAGCTCTGTGACTGTGCTGATTTAACAGTCATCTCTCTTGTTTTCCAGCCCCCAGAGTGTACCATGCTTTAGCTGTGTCTCTCTGGTGGTTTGATAGATAAGATGTAGGTTAGGGGCAAAGCTCTCCTGTGGGGTCTCTCGCTCTCTGTGGGGAGAGATTCTCTCACCAGCTGACACTTCAAGGGATTCGCAATCTTCTCACCCACATCCCAAGAGAAACTCCTGTCTCGGCGAGACATGGGGAAGAGAGATAGTATCTCTGTCAGGCAGACTGAGAGCGGTTTTAGTGTTTGGATTAGGGTGGATGGATTCATATAGTTATGAATATGATGATAAAATACAGATTTATTTAGCTGTCAAGTTTGACTTTGACATTCAGCATTTAATCTAAAGGCTTGTAGTGTACATAGACTATTTGAACTCTATTGCAGTTTTCTGTTGTATAATTCTGTCCTAGTGTTATAGTAGTATTATTTATATAGTATTAAAGCATATATATATATATATATATATAACAGTTAAGTTTTAGATTTAATTAACAACACTGAATGCAAAGTAAAGGATAAAGTTGCGATCCTTATGGATTGTATGCTTTTTCCAAAATCTCTTCATCTCCCCCAGCTGTTTCCCAGCTTCCCTTTCATCTTTTTTCTCTCGGTTACTGCTGAGTTATGGGGCGATACAGCTTTAAATAAAATTAAACTCCATTGTTTCAGTGTTTCCTTAATTGCCCCCTCCACCAAATGTCATTATGGAAAAATCTGGCATTAGCTGCAGGGCTCTTCAAAAAGAAATAAACTAGATGTATAGTCTATTTGATTCTCTTGCCAGGGTCTTAAAACCACAAACAGTCTTGTTTACTGTGGGGAGGAAGGGCATCATTGCCTTCATTCACAGACTTAACAACTAAAAAAGTACTGATGCACAAACAAGGCCAACAGGATGTAAAATGTAGAGACTTGAGGGCCTGTTAACCTCATTTTTACCACGGAAATTTAAACACATTCATCTATAATATTTGTTCATACTTCTAAAACCGTCACATCCTCCTTAATCTCTCTCCTAATGTCTCTTTCTCTCTCTCCACGTCTCCAGAAGAACACAGCAGGAAGAGTAACATTGTGGAAAATGACATTATGTGGAGTAAAGTGTCTATAATTTCGGTGTGGATATGGTTGAATGAGCTCTGTCTTAAGCATGTGTTTTATGCTAATATGGAGATTACCTCTGTAATTGCTTTTATAACACTCACTGCATATTACTGGAGTTTTAGACTTGAATGGAACTGAAGCAATGTTGAAGGTGGATTATAATATGATGATACAGGTCAAGACGAATGAATACACTGCTTCGTAACTGGGTGTTTATCACTCACAGATGTATGGTGTATAGGAATACATGTATGTGTGTGTCTGGGTGTTATGTGTATGTCGTGTGAACATAAATGCTTTAGCGATGCATGATGTATTGGTACACAGTAAAAAACGTTGGGTTGTTTTTTTAACCCAACAGTTGGGTTTCACATATTGGGTCACTGTGTTGGGTTATCTTAAAATTTGTTGGGTCATTTTTTCCGTCGTTGGGTTATTTTTAGTTACAACCCAACTGTTGGGTTAAATATGGTTCCCGCTTCACTCCGGTTCAAATTTTAACGGTCCAGTCAGCGACTCAGCGGCCATCAGCGGCAGCCTGCCTGATTATGAAAGGTAATTAACTGTTAATATAATTTTATGATGTATATAACTGTTATAACATTAAGTAATGTGTACTGAAACGTTAATTAAATCCTAAAACTATTTTAAAAATGAAGTTTTTATTCCCTTTAGTCAGTTTTTTTTCTTCCCCAGAGATTCAGATCGATTGTAAATGAATATGCTATTCCCGTTTGCTCGCTAGCGTTAATAAATTAAAACATTAGCTGAAAGACTAGCAAAACTGTTTAGAGAAGTATTACTTAACGTTAATAAAAATGTCTGGTGAAATGTGAAAGGTCGCCGAAATCATTAGTATTAGGCTAGAAAAGCCGCACGGACCATTTATCGGATCGGACAAGTGAATGAAGCTGCTCGAGCGAGCTGAGCTCACACATCAGTCATGCGACAGACACCAGATTCAGTGAGAAGCGTTTGAATTCGCTGAATTTTCTGTTATAAAAGTAGAAGTATTACTTAACGTTAATAAAAATGTCTGGTGAAATGTGAAAGGTCGCCGAAATCATTAGTATTAGGCTAGAAAAGCCGCACGGACCATTTATCGGATCGGACAAGTGAATGAAGCTGCTCGAGCGAGCTGAGCTCACACATCAGTCATGCAACAGACACCAGATTCAGTGAGAAGCGTTTGAATTCGCTGAATTTTCTGTTATAAAAGTTCAAAACTCAGACGAAAGAGCGCAGCCGTAAGGCATCAGACGAAAGAGAGCAGCCGTAAGGCAATCCGCTCTTTCAGCGGAAATTCGTACCAGCGCCTCAAACTTACATACTCCTACAACAGACGTTTAAGAGGGGAGCGTAAAACAGAAGCCATTCGTCTTATTAGAAGTCAGTGCATCAGAATTATTTGAAAGTGTTATTTTAAGGTAACAAAAAAAACCTTACATACATACAGTTGTTTTAATATAGCCATGCATGTTGTATTAAATCCATTACAGGAATAATGGAATAGTCTGTAAATATAGTCATTTTTTATGAAGCTATAACAATTTTGCATTTATATTAAATGTGTTATACTAAACACGTTTATACTTATGTTTGAGATAAATGGATTCCTTTGTAAAGGAAAGATTACAACAGTGGAACCTCTGCAATTTTATAGAAACATTTCAAGGTAAGTAATT
>NW_015633562.1:1075220-1119991 GCF_001515625.1 Sinocyclocheilus rhinocerous
ATTAATAAATTAAAACATTAGCTGAAAGACTAGCAAAACTGTTTAGAGAAGTATTACTTAACGTTAATAAAAATGTCTGGTGAAATGTGAAAGGTCTCATTCGGTAGTATTAGGCTAGAAAAGCCGCACGGACCATTTATCGGATCGGACCAGTGAATGAAGCTGCTCGAGCGAGCTGAGCTCACACATCAGTCATGCGACAGACACCAGATTCAGTGAGAAGCGTTTGAATTCGCTGAATTTTCTGTTATAAAAGTTCAAAACTCAGACGAAAGAGCGCAGCCGTAAGGCAATCCGCTCTTTCAGCGGAAATTCGTACCAGCGCCCCAAACTTACATACTCCTACAACAGACGTTTAAGAGGGGAGCGTAAAACAGAAGCCATTCGTCTTATTAGAAGTCAGTGTATCAGAATTATTTGAAAGTGTTATTTTAAGGTAAAAAATAAACCTTACATACATAGTTGTTTTAATATAGCCATGCATGTTGTATTAAATCCATTACAGGAATAATGGAATAGTCTGTAAATATAGTCATTTTTTATGAAGCTATAACAATTTTGCATTTATATTAAATGTGTTATACTAAACACGTTTATACTTATGTTTTAGATAAATGGATTCCTTTGTAAAGGAAAGATTACAACAGTGGAACCTCTGCAATTTTATAGAAACATTTCAAGGTAAGTAATTATTTAATTTAGTGATGTATAAGAGTTTTTTTTTTAAAGACTTTTGTTTGTTAATGGTAATGAACTGCCTCCTCTGGTGAAGCCTGGTTTCTCCCAAGACTTTTTTCTCCCTCTACCACCAAAAAGGAGTTCTTTGCCACAGTTGCCTGTGACTTGCTCATCAAAGGATCAAAGCATTAAAAGGTTTGTTCACCCAAAAATTACATTTCTGTCATTAAGTACTCACCCTCATGTCGTCCCAAACCCGTAAAATAGTCAACATGACTACAGTGGTTCAAACTTAATGTTATGAAGCGACAATAATACTTTTTGTGCGCAAAAACTAAAATAGCCACTTTATTCAACAAATTCTTCTGTCCCCTGTCATACTGCTACGCTATTTTCGTTGCAGAGCTTCAGTGTTTACATCAGAACTCGGGCTCAGTATTGGCCGATGCATGCGTGTGATGCTGACGGAGGAGCCGGCCAATAATGAGTCGGCGTTCGGATGTAAGTACACGGAAGCTCTGAACTGCATTCACTACGTCAACTGCGTATGTCAACAGTTCAAACTGTTAAATAAAGTTGATATTTTTGTTTTGTTTTTGCACACAAATAGTATTCTCGTCGCTTCATAATATTAAGGTTGAACCGTTGTAGTCACGTTGACTATTTTATCCATGTCTTTAATACGTTTCTGGACCTTGAAAGGTGCAATGACGTTGCTGCCTATGTGTGGTTCAGAAACCTCTTGGATTTCATCAAAAATAACAAAAATGAAAATGCTGTGATCATTTACTCCCCTCAGGTTGTTCCAAACCTGTATGAATTTCTTTGTTCTGCTGAACACAAAGGAAGATATTTGGAAAAATGTCAGTAACCAAACAGATCTCGTCCCCCACTGACTACCATAGGCAGTTCAAGTTGGATAGAAAGACCTTTGGCATATACTTTGTAACTTTTAAAATAGTTTACATGCACAAACAGCTATATTACTACCTAAAGGAAAAGTAAAATCCAAAAAAGGATAATATAGGCCCATTAAATTACACTGCTCTGTACATAAACTCTTTCCTTCAGTGATTCTGCTTTTTATCCACAGGTGTCATGACTAATGGTCATTCATCACTTTTAGAGTTAACTTAACACTGCTTCAGTTTTACTTTTACACAGTGTAACACTGCTGTTTTTTTCTGTGATTCATTTGTAAACATATATTGAATCCCTTTACTGTTTGTCATATATGCCAACTAAAGTTTATTTATTCTTTCAAGGTTGGTACTAATATGGTGCACTTCCTCAACAATGAGACAAGCCAGGATCCACATGTCTTGGTGCTTGGAGACAAAGAAAATTCCTCCCAAGTTTTCATCATTTTCAATGGAGAGGCAGTTGAAAAGGAGACCTTACTTCAAGCAGTGGATGTATGCTTCAAAATGTTCTACATCTATGACATAAACTACCCAAAGCCCTCTGCTCCCATTTGGGAGTTCTTGCAGCATGCAGTCTATAATATTCCAGGAGGAGTTCCCTTCTACACATTGCTGCCTCCTAAAAGACTTTGTATTCAATGTTACTGATCATCAGTAGATCCAGTAGCCAAAACACACATTAAGGTGTTTATAACACAATGCATATGGTGTACACTGTAGCCTTTTTTATTAAGGATATGTTTATTTCTTGAAGTATTATAAAGGTATGTCCTTGGTGTACACATTTGTGTAGTTTTTGAATTGGTATACTGAATGTGCACATTTGTGATTTAAATTTGTATACCGTATGTGCACAAATGTTTAGGTTGTATATTTCTGTACTGTATGTGCATATCTGTGTTTTAAATGCGTACTATATGTGCACCTGTGTAGGTTATGAATTTGTATACTGTGTGCACAAATGTTTAGGTTGTATATTTCTGTACTGTATGTGCACATCTGTTTTAAATGTGTATTATATGTGCACCTGTGTAGGTTTTGAATTGGTAAACCATATGTGCACATTTGTTTTGAATTTGTATACCGTATGTGCACATTTGTTATGAATATTTGTACTGTATGTGCGTATTTGTGTTTTGAATGTAACGTGTATTTTAATTTATGTATATTGTATGTGTACATTTGTTTTGAATTTAATGTGTATTTTGAATATTTGTACTTCAACATTTATTTGCCATGTGTTCTACATGTTCACTCCTGTATTTTGAATTCAATATATGCAAATAATTGTGCATATTTATATTAAATACTAGGCTCACAAATATTGAGTACATTCGTCATTTAAAACTTAAAACCTGTTTTTAAAACAGATTTATTGTTTTTCTACTTAAATAAACAAATCTGTATTTGGAAACAGTGTTTTTTATTCATTAAAATAATCTCATGAATAAGAGTTAATAGTTAACCCAACAGTTGGGTTATTTTTAACCCAACTGGCTTTTAACCCAATCATTGGGTTAAAAATAACCCACAGTTGGGAAGGTGCTATGTTAAACCATAGTTGGGTTACTTGTTGGGTTATTTTTAACCCAACATTTTGTAGTGAGTACCATATATACCACACCACAGTTTTCAGCCAATGTTACAGATTTCTTTTGATTTTGCTCACTAAGGTTGCATTTATTTAACTAAAAACAAATAAACAGTAAAACTATAATATTGTGTGAAGTTATTACTATTAAAAATAACTCTTTACTATTTTATTATTTTTTTAAATGTCATTTATTCACATGATGTCAAAGCTGAATTTTCAGCATCATTTCTCCAGTCTTCAGTGTCACATGATCCTTCAGAATGCTAATTTGATGCTCAAGAAAAAATTCTTATTATTATCAATGTTGAAAACAGTCGTGCTGCTTAATATGTGACCCTGGACCACAAAACCAGTCTTAAGTGTCAATTTTTCAAAATTGAGATTTATACATCTGAATAAATAAGCTTTCCATTGATGTATGGTTTGTTAGGATAGGACAATATTTTGTTCATGGAACATGATCTTTACTTAATATCCTAATGATTTTTGGCATAAAAGAAAAATCTATAATTTTGACCCATACAATGTATTTTTGGCTATTGCTACAAATATACCCCAGCGACTTAAGACTGGTTTTGTGCTCCAGGGTCACATATTATTGTAAAAACCGATAAATTTTTTTCAGTATTCTTTGAAAGTTCAAAAGAACAGCATTCATTTGAAATTGAAATCTTTTGTAATATTATAAAATGTACTGTCTCTTTTGATCAATTTAATGCGTCTTTGCTGGAAAAAAAATCTTACCAAAAATCTTGTGAAAGCCTAAACTTTCACAAAATTATATTATATGTTTAGGTGCTTGGATCAACAGGTATGTTAGTTGTAAGTTGTAAGTAAGTTGTCCTTTAGCAATATTACAGTTGTTATTACAGTGACAGTCCTTCTGGAGAAACCTGAGATTAACATACTTTCCTAAACATCAAGATAAGTGTTTCCAAATTGAAAGTGAAAATTTTGTACAGCACAGTCTCAGTCATTCAGAACATATTTTTGATACAGCAAGACTACCAGGCATGATGCTGCAGAAAAGTGTAAAAGAGTACATTCCACCAGACTCGACGGGTGAACCCTCCCTTTTTGTCCATTTCACCTTAACTAGAAGACAGTCATGTGGCATCCCTCCCTGTTCCCATCTCAGAACCCAGGAGCTGCTGTGATGGAGTGAGGGGAGGGGGCCTTCTGCTGTGATTGAGGTTGTGCAGCTGGCGTCTTCGTCCTTGCCTGAATAAAAAGCCATCAGAGTATTAACCTTGTGAAATAAATCAGGAGATGCAGGCAGACAGGATGAATAGCACTGCGTGAATATAGGCTGTCATGTGAAAAGCGAAATGAACAATGTCCGTGCCGCCGAGGGGCCGTCTGAATGCTGTTGCTGCACTATTGTGTCACACATAATGGACAAAGCTACATCAGGGCTTCGTTGCGATTTCAGCTATTTTGACATTTTGACTGCTTTTTTTCTTTTACGTTCTGGATCACCTTTAAAAGCCAGAGTGGTACAATGTAGGGAGGCTCGTTCACGATTAGACACGCACTCCAATAGTGTTGGAGAGTGAATTTGAGAAAGAAAGTGGAAGCGATAGAGAGGGAGGGTTGGGAAGGGTGAGAACTTGATTGATTTGGATCCTTTTGACCTATTTCAGTAGTGGTTAATGGTGCTGCTTTAAACCAGAGAGTAAAGGAAAACACCTGTTCTTCTTTCAATACACTCTTTCCTCTCTGCTAGGTGCACCGTAAGAGGTTTTTGAAAAGAACTTGGATTGGAGACACCTGGTTAGGAAGAGAGCAGCACCTCTCCTGGCTATTGCTGAAATGATGACACTTGTTCCGCTAAAAATTAGGATCTCTTTCTAATCTTTATACCTTGTATAAATACTGCCAGGGAAAAAAAGGGAAATACAAAAAATGGAAAAGCAAAAAGACAGTTCTATGTGAGTTAAAGGGATAGTTCAACCAAAACGGCAAAAGATGCTTTGAAGAATGTGCGTAACCAAACAGTTTCTGGTCCCCATTGACTTCCATATAGAGTAGTCAAAGGGGACCAGCAACTGTTTGGTTATTCACATTTTTCAAAATTTCTTCTTTTATGTTCAGAAGAGAGAAAGTTGTAGAGGTTTTGAACAAGTTGAGGGTGAATAAATGACAGAATTTTCATTTTTGATGGAACTGTACCTTTAAGGCTTGACCCACATACTGTATATAGTAGTACTTTACCACTAGACTAACATATCTTACACTTAGAAACATTATATTGTTTTTTACTTTATTGTTTTTATTTGTAATGTTAATTATTATTAATATAATTTACATATGCCGTTAAATGTAATGCCCCTTTAAAATGTTTATTTTTGCCAAGTGAATAATATAAAGCAGAGCAGTATTTTAATGCGTAAGATTCCATTACTTTTAACCATTAAAATCAGTGGCAATAAAAATGAATATTATTATAAAAATATGTTATATACGTACAACTTTAATTGTAATATATCTCTTTAAAATGTGATATCCATCTATCCGAATTTGTGGAAATGCATAATATGTAACAGAGCAGTGTTTTAGTAATTCATAAGATATTACTTACTTGTGGTTGTAGTCGTTAAGATCAGTTCCCTTTAGCCTACTTCTTCTCTTTGCCTTCCATACTTCCCTCCTCTCTCATTGCTCATGTGTTGTTTGCTCAGAAGTGGCGGACCTTTGGAAGCAGCACCACCTGTGGTCTCCAATAGCACATCTTTCCTCCCCTCTGTCCTCATGTATCTCCCTCCACTGCATCCACGCCTCCACTGTGAAGCTCTAAAAGGCCTTTGTAATCAAGGTTTTAATTAGAATAGGGAATAGAAGGCAGATGAGACAAGAAAGGAGCTCCATCAACAGCCCTGTGGGGTCTGTAATGGAGGTGGATGAGGAGGTCCTGGGTGGTAGTTGAAGGCATTTTCTCTCGTTCCTGCTCATGAACAAGCCTAACTGACAGCACTGTCTGTCCCCTGTGAGTCCTTTGTTTCCTGCCCTCACCATACGGCACTGGGTGCTTTTGGAGCAGTGTACGGGCATATGACTTTTTAAGATGTCATATGCTGTTATGTCTTTTGGATCCAAGTCTCTGTAAATTCCCAACAAAAAACAAGAAAAAAAAACTGTTTTGCATGGCAGAATATGTTTGTGGTCAGTAGGGTTTTTTTCCCCAAAGAAATGTATACTTCAGCAAAGATATTAGAAACGATATCATTGACTATATCATTGATACAAAAAAATTATATTTCAAATACTAAATGTTGTCCTAATGAACTTTCTATTAATCAAAGAATCCTAAAATATAATTTTCACAAAAATATTAAGCTACATAACAGCTGTTAACATTGATGATAATGTTTCTTGAGCAGCAAATCAGCATATTAGAATGATTTCTGAAGAATCATGTGACACTGAAGACTGGGGTAATGACAGCTGAAAATTGAGCTTTGCTATCACAGGAATAAATTGTATTTTAAAATAGAAAATAGTTGTTTTAAATGGGAATATTTCACAATATTACAGTATTTTTGATTTAATAAAACAGCCTTGGTGAGGATAAGAGACATATTTCAAAAACAGTTCAGTCTTACCAATGCCAATCTTTTGAATGGTAGTGTATATATCAATTTTATTTGTAACATTTTTTTATCATTTAAAAATAAATAAATAAACAATAGGTAATATAATACACAATATTTAATAATAGAATTATGTAAACTATATTTTATTTATTTTATTGAAACATCTTCTATGGAATATTTATACACTCTAAAAAAGATGGTCCATTAAAGATTCTTTACATGCAGTTACAGTTCCATTTAGAGCCATATTGTCCTGAAGAACCCTTTTATGCTGAATTGGTTCTTTGTGTAAGAGTTTAGTGTTTTTATTCCTGCCTTTTTGTTTTTGAAATCTGTAACTGTCAAAGCAACCTTGTTACTGATTTTCTGGAGCCAACTACACAGTCCGTCAACACACTCTCAACAGGTAAATGATTTCTTTTTATTAAAATGTCTATATTTTAACTTCAATTTGTAATTGGTTACCTACCAATTATGTATTTTTCGCTTTTTAGTTTTTTAACATAACATGTAATCTGATATTGTTTAGAACCATTTTTGTGTGAGTGTGTGTATGTATGTGAACAAGCAAACAAACCAGTAAATAAAAAGTTTTTGGCCTGGAGCTTATTTTCAGTGTAATTCATCATCTTCGGATGGCATGGCACCCACTCAGGAGGTGTTGATTGAAGTTGGTACTTTCACTGTGGTAGAGGTTGGTCTGCTAAAGCCTTCACTGGGCTGTGACCGATAGCGCCAGCAGAGGCTAATGCCCGCTGAATGCCAGTGCACTCTGTATGTAATGCAAATGGCCTGACATTTAACTGCTGTGGGCAGGGTGTAATTAAAGATGTGGCCTTTACCAGCGCCTGTCCTCCCCTACTGATGAGACACAAAGAGAGAACAGGCTATAGTCCTCACTTACAATGGAAACAGGCTGAGGCATTTATCATTAGTGTCTTTGAACAGTTAAAAAAAATGAAGATTCGTTATTTGAGAGTTTAAGTGCTTTAAAATGCTTGAACATCCCAAGTATTTAAGCCTCAGATAGCCAGACTTTGACTAACAGCAAAAAGTCCGGTCCCATCTTGCTACTGAATACCGAAGGCCCATCCCAATGTTTTTTTCATTCAGATGTTGAGGGTAAACCATGAAAGATTTCATGGATATCAGTCAGATTTTTCTCTGTAATTTTTCCATGGTGATGTGTTGCACATTAATTTTATGTGGAATTAAATCTTCTTTGGCTCTGTATAGGTGTCTAGTGCCTCTGCACTTGAGCTTGTTTTTTTTTTTAATTATAGATTAATATGCAATGAAAGGAGTCATGAATAACTTTGCATCATTATATGGATCTGATTGGATGTGATAAAGTGACCTGCTAAATGTAATTTCTTTTCTCATCAGCCTGAGTTCTCCAATTTACTCGGATACTGAACCTCCCAAAGATTTCGTGAGACATTATGAAACAGCTTGGATAGGTATAATAGAGAAGCACAAAATAAAACTGAAATCATGTCTGATTTTGCCTTTAAAATGAACCAAGATGAGATCCTCAGAGAGGGAGAGGACAAGTCAGGCCAAGGAGAATATACTGCTCTCGTTATAAAGGTGACATAACATGTCTGTCCCTTTGTGTCTGTGAGCCACTACCAGCCATATATCACACAAGGGAAGATGTACGAAGAGCCGAGCGAACAAATCAAGGGCAGAGACACAGGGGAAATCTACTGCCGCGCAGTCACAGGCCAGGTTAAAGCCCTGCTCATCTATACCCTGTTTCTCCATCGCCAGTGACCGTGTCGAGGGCTCAGGGAAAAGAGCTGAGCAGATTCTCAGATAGCGTCCGTGCCGAGGGATGCCGAGTCCACAAGAGGGCAGCTTAACCTTGAATCCCCTTACATGATGCTCCGTTTAGACTCCAGATAAGTAGCCAAGAAAAATTGCCTTTGCCAAGCACTATCTGCACTATTTTACTGGATCAGAAGTATATCTTGTGTTCAAAAACAGCATCTTATCTGTGTTGATTAGATATACACTAACAGTCAAAAGTTTGCAGTAGGTAAAATGTTTTTGAAAATCGTATGCTCAGTAAAAACAATAACATTGTTATTATATAAAATATAGATAAAAAAAAAAAAATATATATATACAATAGGCCATGAAAGTTCTATACAGGTTCTATACATACAATGAATGAAAGTGGTGTCCCTTTTTTTATTTGACTCTACTGACTTTCATTGTATGGACAAAAACAGTTAAAATATTCTCCACAATCTTTTTGTGTTTCACAGAAAAAAGAGAGCTCATGAAGTTATCCTATGGGTTCTGAACACTTGATATAGTAGTACACAAGTAGTATAACTTATGATTTTGTATCCTTTTTGATGTTTGTAAGCTTCATTATGTGTAAAGGAGCAATTAGTACATGTAAGTGGAAAGGGTCTTACAATATGCGTAGTGTGTGCTTACATGCTTGCTTTGTTCTGTACTTTCTCTAAAAGGTACTTTACCTTTTCTTACTCTCTGCCCCTCTCTTTTGTTCTGTTTATATGGTTAAATGACTTCTGTACAGTTTCAGTGGCTTGGCTGACCTTATCAAGATGCAATAATAAGCTGAGTTTATTATTACTAAGTTTATGTGTGTGTGCCAGTGTGTGCAGAGCAGAGTATTGAACTTGTGCTCAGTCTGTTGTAGCTAACACATTAGGACAGCTCCTCGGCAAACAAAGGGCAAATTATCTTCTCTGGGTCTGACCCAGACGGAGGTTATTAGAGCCCATGGACTCTGTTATCATACTTCATAATCTCTGGCTGTGCTGCATACTCAGTGTTTTGTAGGTTTAGCCTCTGCACAGGGAATGTTTGGTATGGTTTTGACACTTAAAGAGCAAGCATTATTTGTTGCAGTTTAATTAAAATTTATTTTCTTTAAAGTTGTACTACCAAACACTTTGCACTTTATATTAATTTATAGGCACTTCTTATACTCACCAAGGCTGCCTTTATTTGATCAAAAATATAGTAAAAATTTTAATATTGTGAAAACTGAATTTTCTGCATCATTACTCCAGTCTCAGTGTCTCATCATCCTCCAGAAATCATTCTAATATGCTGATTTGCTGCTCAATATTAAGCTGCTTAATTTTTTTGTGGAAAATGTGATATATTTTTTTGAAAATTCTTTAATAAATATATTTTAAAAGAACACCATTTATTTGAAATATCTTTCCTTTCACTTATTGTTTTTATCCTTTCACTTATAATTTTTTTTTTTTAAATCTGAGTAAAAATAATTTTATACTACTTTTGACCAGTAGTGTAGATATTTTAAATTAAACACTGATTTTAATAAATAATAATAAATTTTACACTTGAGGAGCCTTTAATATGTTTGCGTTTCTGTTTAATGGGTGAATCTACCTTGACTGGGCTGCAAACACCGACCTGTAAAATCTTCTGTGTTGTGTTATGCCATGTTTAAGAAGACAGAGAGACAATGTTATAATTATTTGTGTTTTTATTAGGGGTGTCAATTGATTTCAAGAGTTTAACAAATTAATTTAGTGATATATCAATTAATAAAATACGTATTCACACAAAATGCATATCTGTATTTACTGACAGAAAGATAGATAGGTAGATGGATATGGATAGATATTACGGTTGCAAAGGGGCGGAACATTTCTGGTAATTTTTTCTGAAACTTTTCTGAATTATTTGGTAACTTGGAAGGTTTCCGCCCCTATGCAAACCTAATAGATATAGATAGATAGGTAGATGGATATACATGGGTAGATATGGATGGATGGATACATACAGAGAGAGATGATAGATAGATAGATAGATAGATAGATAGATAGATAGATAGATAGATGGCTATACATAGACGTAGATGATTTAGATGGATGGGTTGTAGATGGATGGATAGATACTGTATAGATGGATAGAAAGATGGATATAGATGGATGGATAGATATTGGTGGATGAATAATGGATGGAGATGGATGGATAGATATAGATGGATAGGAAGATGGATATAGATGGATGGATAAATATTGGTGGATGAATAATGGATATAGAATGGATATACATGGGTAGATATGGATGGATGGATACATACAGAGAGAGATGATAGATAGATAGATAGATAGATAGATAGATAGATAGATAGATAGATAGATGGCTATACATAGACGTAGATGATTTAGATGGATGGGTTGTAGATGGATGGATAGATACTGTATAGATGGATAGAAAGATGGATATAGATGGATGGATAGATATTGGTGGATGAATAATGGATATAGATGGATGGATAGATATAGATGGATAGGAAGATGGATATAGATGGATGGATAAATATTGGTGGATGAATAATGGATATAGATGGATGGATGACAGGGTGCGAAATATGGGGGAGCTAGGGGGAGCTCGGCTCCCCTTAATAAGACATGGGCTCCCCTGAAAACGTGATTTGTGAAATTTTGGGGGGTCTCAAAAAATATTGACAATGTGTTATTTTGACGTGCAATTTCAGTTTTGTGTAATGTGATCATCGTGGATTATTATGTGTAAAATTGCATGACGGCGATTTAAACCTAATTAACTTCAATAAAGATAACTATACATGCTATTCCTGTCATGAGCATCAAGGTGTGGGGGCACTGCGGTGCAAATTCCACTCATGTTTAGTACATGTTAACTCAAAGATTCGTAGAAAAAATATAAACGCTGGACTCTGCGGTTGAGTAACTTTTAACCGTTGTTCATGTGAACTCAAGACAGCCTGATGCTTTGTTTATATACTATTTGTGGGTGGCTGTTTGTTGTTTCACCTATCAATTCATGTCGATAAAGTATAATAGGGTCAATCCTGTATAGTGATTTATCCTATATAGTGCTTGCATAAAGCAAGTAGTGCATACACTTGTAGCTGTTATGTATCTTTGTAAGTCATTGTAAGCCCTATTTTGAGGGCTATAAAACAAGTGGGCTCCCCCAAAGTCCACGGTATAGTTCGAACACTGGATGGATAGATATAGATAGATAGGAATATGGATATAGATGGATGGATGGATATTGGTGGATGAATGATGGATATAGATGGATGGATAGATATAGGTGGATAGGTAGATGGATATAGATATAGATGGGTGGATAGATAGATCATTAATTTAATTTGTGTATTGAACATGATTACATTTTTAAAAAATAATTAACAAATAATATTTGAACTTGGATTAGCCAATGTTATTATACTGGAGCATCCTCCAAGTGAACCGAAGAGCGGAGCGGCTGTAAAAGCCGATAAAATGTGTTTGTATTACCTGCCCCATGTGGCCTGCTTCCTCTCTGTAACATCTGCTTCTGTTACATTTGCTCCATTTGTTCTGGGCCAATTAATTCCTCTCTAATTAAATACAACAACGAGTTCAATTAGCTCTGCCTGTAAGCCCACTGCTGTGAAACTGATTTCCACAGGTATCGAGACACTCCATCGTAATGATAGTCAACACCCTGTTGAGAGTTTATGAGTGTTTGTATGTGTATTTGGAGGGAGAGAATGAGAGTTTGAAAAACACAAAAAGAAAAAAGCGACCATTTAAAAGCAAATGAAGTGAGACTCTTAAATTGAAATATGGCCTCTGTGGAAATTAACATGCTTAAGAGCGCTGAATGTTTATCCGATTTAGCAGGGGTTTTACGGCACAGCTGTTTGTTTGAAAGAGTTTATCTTGATTTTAATCCCCTTCATCCCAGACTGATGATTATTTTCACTTTGTCATAGACATTCATCATCATTTTGGAAGTGGGCGCAAAGCATCAATTGTCTGCTAATTATGTGGCTTCTCCTCATTTCAGAAGTGTGTGTGAAGATAACTTTGTTATTAAATGCATTCTCTCTTGTGTGCCACTCATTTACAAGAGCTCTGTGGAAGACATACGTTTTCAGCAGTTTGACTTTTCAGCTCGTTATAAGAAGCATCATTATGAATTCTCAAGGAGATTTAAGTGCTCTTATTCACTTTAACAATGATTAGTGATCGTCACAGCAGCAGCAGCCAGGGGAATGGATGCCACTTGCAGGGAAAAATTTATTTTAATAGTTATACAGGTTTTACCCACTACTCAGTGAATCTCATGAAATCTGTCAAGAACATATTTGGGTCGAATTTATGAAAGTTTTTTTTTTTTTAACTAAGCACATTTACCTTAATGCAAAATATAATGTAAAATATCATTCTCATTACTGGAATGCAAAAAAATAATGATATATTTAAATAAAGGATTTACAGTTTTTTTTTTTTTTTTTGCTTTAAATAAATCAACATTGTAGTACAGCAAAAATATGCAATGAGAGTTTAATTAAAATTTTAGTGATATAGAATTATACAGACATATTACTGTTATGAGAATTTGGTGGTGAAAAGTTGCTTAATTATCATGAAAATAAAGTTAATAGTCCTAAAAATAGGCTTCATTTTCTTTCTGGATTATGTAAGGTCTCGTTAGTTTGCAAGTGAATAATCATCCAATACATTCCTGATGGATTATTTGTTTACCTCATTATTTGATTTCACATTTGGACAGTCTTTCAACAGTCATATTTGATTTAATTCATCTTCTGTTTATTTAACTTTCTATAACACAAAATGGTTCTTGACTGCCTCTGATCTCAGCTTTCATATAGGTCTCACAGTTTTAGGACTATTTAAAGAATTTCAAGATGTGTTCAATGGTGCACAAAGACTTATCTTAACATCTTAACTTATCGTAACATACTCAAGTTAATGCTGAGAGTCTTGCTTGAGGATCATGGCAATTCCTTCCCAATGTACCATCACAGAGTGTTCTGTAAATAATTTGGCAATGTTGAAATGTGAGGAGACGGCACATATTGCTGCCGCCCTGATCTGGCGTAATAGACAGAAAGCTGAAGGTTTACTGTCATATATCCAGTATTTCCTGAAAGATCCGAGCTATTTTCAGTTTTAGCTTTAACATTTGAAAAGCTGCCCCATGGTTGATCTGTTCAGTGTGGGTGGACAAGAGGGTTTATACACAGCAACAGCGGGCAGCCAGGAGTCCTAATTTTCTATTGCAGAATTGTTGCCTGTGCTCAAAAGCCATTCTGATATTCCTGTATTTCAGGACAAGAATAGCAGAAGCAATGATGCCAGTGTCTTTTTAGTAGGCTTTTTAGACTTTTTTTAGTATGACTTAGTTTCTTATGGATGCTTGTTTCCACCATAGATTTAAAAAAAAAAGCAAAGATAACCATAAAAAGTCAGAATTGTGAGTTTATATCTTTATAATTCTGACTTCATAACACACAATTGCGATGATGTGTTTTAATTAGTAAATGATGAGAGAATTTTCATTTTTGGGTTAATTGGGTCAACCTTTACTACTTTTATTATTGGAAGCAACAAAACTGATCTTTTTGTAGAAACAAGCAACATCTTGTTTGACATCTTAAAGCAACCTAAACTGGGTTTGCTGATCCTAGCTGGTCTCCCAGCCTGGTCTAGTTGGTTTATTGGCTGGTTTTAGAGCAGTTTTGGAGCAAACATGCCTTAAGCATTTCCCCCCCGCATTGATAGATCTGTTTTTCCTAGAAAATTATTGCATCTGTCATATTGCCAAAATGTTCTGAGAATCAGTTTAGAATGTTCAGTGAAATCATGGAAAAGTGAACTGTTCAAAATGGCTTGAAAAATCTGATCATTCATTAGCAAACCAGCTAAACCTTGCTTCTTACCGATGTATGCATTGCATATATACATAAGTGTTAGCATATATACATAAAAACTAATGGCCTTCTCTCTAAGAAAATGTGAAAGACTCCTCTAATTTTGCATTCATTTGATTGCTTTTCTGTTTCTGTGCTTTTTGTCAGTGACTTTACGACACTGCCATTATTAAAGAAAGCCTGAACCCCATTGTCCCGCCGGAGCTTTGCAAACACTCCACAGTCTGGGTCTCTTCATGCATTTATCCCAAGTCAAGCCCTGGGTTAAACTACCTAATCAAATTCTTGATGTTGTTTGGCACCTCACATTGAATTAAAAGAGCTAAGACACAGCGGCTGCCTTTGCTTCAATTAACCTTTTATCAGCAGAGCTATTAAAAATTCCCCAAGTTTCTGTTAAAATGTCATTTTAATTTTTTTAATTTTTTGTGCTCTCTTATTCGACACACGCAATGACAGATTAAATCAAAACTTAATAAAAGGTTTTATATTCAGTGGATGTAGAAAAGCAAGGGCGTTCTTGCTGTTTTACATGAGAATGAACGCATCCCGCTGAAAGACTTTATGGTGTAAATAAACGTACAAGCTCATCACTGTAATGTCCCGCTGCCAAAAATACTGAAGGCTTTTGAGTGCTTCATGTTTTATAAAAATGTCCTCTTTATACTCATAGTGATGAATAAAGACATGTTTATAGAATAGGAAGATTGGCCTAGATTAGTCGTCTTTTCTTTTCTGTCTTTATTCTTACTCTCGCGCCCATAGATTGCTTATGTTTTATGCTTTGTGAACTTTCCCCTTTCAGTAAAAAAGCAAAAGCAATTTGTTTTCATCATCTTGCCTTCACCTGAAGATGTTTCTCCATTCAGACACACATATACGACAGTTTCCTGTTGCGCCGATCCAGCTGCTAAGCTTCCAAAAATTGAAGGGAGGCAAAAATTGGCCCAATTCTGCTTGTATTTAGAGTCTTATGCTGTCTATTATTTAAGGCAGTAGAGAGCCACTTTAGTGTTCAATAGGCACTGATTTTCTGCCAGGTGCCATCAGATTCAATGGGCTCTTTCCCCTTCAGATAAGAGGAGATCTTCTCTGACTGGGTCTCTGAACTCTGCTGGGTTACTTATCTACGACCTGGACGGTCTGTCTACAGTGATCAATTTCAGCTCAGCTCCCACTAACCCGGTTATTGATAAAGAGCCGCCCCTTCTGTGAGATTGGAAAAAACTAAAGGAGAAAAGGTCTCATGAGAAATAAGTTAATTTTGTGTTTGTACTTGAGCCTTGGCTGAAAAAAAGATACAATGCTTTCTTCTTTTATAGAGGAGCTGCCACAGAGTCTTTCTCTCACAAAGAGTTTTATTTCACCAAACATGTTTTGTTTTTAATCTAAAAACGGCCCCATGAGTCAGACTTTCTCTTTTTTTTCTCTCCCTCTTCTGTTTGCAGAATCTCTCATCATTTGTTGCGTGGTGAGCCGGGCACTACACAATTGTTTCATAACTTCAGGAATGTGCTATGAATTAAAGGAGGAACAGATGAAACTGACTGGATCTATAGAAGAACACGAGGCAAAACTCATAAAAACTAATCAAAACCTCTTTTCACCAGGTTTTGGGCCTTTGAATGAGGTCAGAAAAATTGGAAAGAAATTGTGGGTTGGCTGGAAGGTGAAAAGGAGAACAGAACAATCAAGCCCAGTTTGTCAGATCCGACTTCCTGCTGAAAACCGCATGCTTTAAAAACCACAACTCTTATGTGATTAAACTATTTAATCTCCAAGCTTAGTGTTCATAGTGTGTTTTCTTCATTTTAAGTCATTGTGTCTCTGTTATGAGTTGTAATTAAGTGTCCAAATTGACGTGTTTTGAAGTTTCTATAGTGTTGCTATCAAAACTGGCATCTCTATCACCAGGCTGATTTGGAATCTTTTCATTCTTCCCTGCAAATTGACAGTGAATGATGAAAAGCAGCTTTAGCAGCATAAAGACACTGGCATGGATGTTGGCGGCTGCCCAACAGACATTGATTTGCCTTTTAATCCCTCACATATTGATGGATTGGGCTAGAATCTGGCGAACCTCTCATGCTCTGTCTGTGGTGGACTTACAGTATTCTTACCTCGCTCTCACTTCAGTGTGGCTCATCTCTGAATTACACCTGGAAGTTCAATAAAAGCACAGTTTGAGAGGCAGACAGACAGACAGTGCCACATCTGAGGCAGACAGGGTGGCCTTGGCACAAGAAACTTGAATATGTGTGTGTGTTTCTATAATGTGGGTTTGGAAATGCCGCTTTGATCTGTGACCCCCCCCCAAAAAAAACCCTCTGTTTTACACTCTCGCATTACAGTATGGTAGGAAAAAAAATGCTGGGAGACTTTACAACGTTACAACTTTACAATGTGAGTAGTCAGGGCATGGATGAAAAGCTTACTTTTGCATCTAACTTCTTTGTCAGCAAGCCTTGAATTGTTGTATGTGTGTGTTTTTGTTGTGGCTGCAACTCAGTCTAGACGAAACCAGCAGGCCATTAAAGCTCAAGGACCTTTTGGTTAATTCATTTGAAGATATATTGGTCTAAAGAAACTCTTCTTTTTTTGTTTCACTGTTTTCTTTTTTTCCATGTGTTGAGACCAAAACACCTCCAGGCTACTCCGTGTGGTCCGCCCGAGGGCTAACCAGCATTTAACCTGAGAGGAAATTGATCATTACTGTAGACTTGCCTGGTTGCGTCTCAAGGCTTTTGCCTAATGCTATTTCAGCGCGCGCTTAGGTGTGTGGCATGACTGCCAACTCGCATCTGCTCTCGCAGGTTTGATTTCTGATTTGCTCCTACTCTGTCGGCTTTTGATGGTAACGACAGCATGATTTGATTTAAGTCTTGAGAATTGATGGATTGAGTGATGTGTGTCAGTGCGAGAGAGTATGAGACAGCGGCAGCTGGGATCTCGACGTGAGCGGAATTCAAACGGCACTGTTAATGTCAAATCCACCAAACAAAAGACTTGCGTTATAGAAATTGATGGGAAAAGACTATATCAGAGCTTAATGAGAGCTTGAAAGCAAAAGCATGAAGGGGGAAAAAAATGAAATCTATATTTTTCTCCACCGTTTTTTATTTCCATTGACAGATGGCTGCTTTTTTCCCCCATCTCATAAACTCAGGATTTGCATGCATTTACCCCTGCTGCTGTAAATCGATTGGCTGATAAGACTTGGCTCAGAATGATTTACCTTGCTTTTGTTCTGCGGTTGTTGTTTGTACCAACTTTTAATGTCCCATTTAACAAGATAAGTAAAGGATATGACTGTACTCAAATTAAGCTTAAACACATTTTATAACTCCTTTACAGTTGTACTGTATATGAATCCCAGAGGGAACATTTTGATGCTACAAAGTCCTTGGACATTTGTTTTGGATGTGTTTTGGCTATAAACAACCAAATGGTGAGTTTATTGTGTGATGTGTGAGAAATCCAGTGTATTTAGCTCCAGTTTAAATCATTCCGATTTGAGGTTTGACCGTGTTAACAGCTCTTTTAGCACTGCTATGTTTTTAGCACTGTTACCCTTGTTTACTCATTTGACATTTTTGTTTTTGGCAGGGTTATACACATGCACAGAAAAGTGATTCTCTTTGGTGAACAATAGCTGTTTTGGTTGCTTGTTGAATGCATTACAAAACCTGAAATGCCTGTGTTGCTGGTGCTGAGCTCAAGAGGGGAAGACAAGAAAACAATCTTGTGAATTAAATCTTTAGCTCGCAGCTTTCCCATAATGACAATCATCTGCACTTTCCGCTATAGCGTCCCCCCTCTAGTTGCTAAGCTTGCAGTTCAATTTGTCCTAATTCCGGGCTTAATTGTAGAGAGCTTTGCAGCTAATTAAATGTTCAGAGGAGTGATAAATTGGGTGGGTCGAACACAACTACAGTAATTAGTCCAGTGTACTGAATGCAGAAACTTCCCGGCATGCACTGCAGGAGAAAAGGAAAGAGCAGGGCTTATAGAATGGCACAGAGATGGCGGATCCATTTAGTTTTTCTAAAGATATTTTCCATTGTATACATTATACATACACTACCCTTCATACATTTGGGGTCGGTATTTATTTATTTATTTGTTAAATAAATGTTTAAAAAAATCAGTTTTCACAAAAATATTAAGCAAGGCTTTTTTTTTTTTTTACATTAATAATATGCAATGATTCTTGAGCACCAAATCAGCATATTATAATAACTTCTGAAGTATCATGTGACAGTGAAGACTAGAGTAATGATGCTGAAAATTCCGCTTTGCCATCACATTTTAAAATATATAAAAATTTTAAGTTATTTTAAATTGTAATGATATTTCACAATATTGCTCTTTCACTGTATTTTTGATCAAAGCTTTGGTAAGCATAAGACTTCTTTCAAAAATATTACAGAAATCTTACCAACCTCAAACTTTTCAATGGTAGTGTATTGTGTGTATGCACGTGTGTTTATTTGAAACATAGTAAATAATATGAATGATGAGAGATATTGCCAGCCGGCAAAATGAAGCAGCAGAATGAAGTATTTTAAATTGATAAAATGCCCAAAATAGATGCTAATCTAGCACAGCACTTCCTCTGTCCGTTTTTATGTTTGACATAACGCAGCACAGCATTCTCACACACACACACACACACACACACATGCACTTTAGTGACAGATGTTCCCTGATCTCTATACTTAACTGTGTGATGACCCCTAATCCTGGTGGCCTCTTATAAAGCAAGCAGAAAAGCTGTTGAACAGTGCCTCGGTTTGCTTGTGTGTGCAGGCCTGACTCCCAGTATAATCCTTATGTTGTACTTAAATTGGAAAGAAGTGTGCATCTCTCTATTCACAGTTGAAAGGGTGATTTGTAATCATCCAGACAGTCATTGTCGGCTGCTTAACAAAGACAACGGAGCAGATTAGCCGGTTTAGCTTTTCAAATAGACGGTGAAATATAAAGGAGGCTTTTCAGTCTTCGCTCGTCTGCTGGCTAAGTGCTGTTATCTAAAGATTTACAGTAATTTTCTTCACTTAGAGTGTAATTAAACATCTTGGACACAATCATAGACACTCGGAGAGATGTAAGGCCACTGTTGAACGCGAACTGTCTGCCTGCTTCCTACTGACAGAGCCATTCTACTGGGTGGATTGGAAATCAATGACTGCTGTACCGCTCTTTAATCAAAGATGTAATTTAATCAGTTTTATCATAATCTAATCAGAGAGTGGACATGGTGGATATCATCATTGCTGCCTGCTCTTTTTCTGCCTGGGTTTCAGCAGTATTCATATATCTTTATTTTTTGTCACCTTTAATATACTTTAAAGTTAACTTTTAAGCACTCCTTTTTAGTGTTTACCTCTCATTCGCTTAATTCAATTCCTTGGCGATTTAATTAGTTTTGTAATTTTTTTAAAGAAGCAGCCTTTCCTCTCAGTTGTTAGATGTAATTGGTTCAAATTTTGGTAACATTTTACCATGTTTTGCAAAGTGTCTCAACATGCGTTTTGTGTATCTTAAACTATATATTGTCATATGAACAACCTATATTACAATTTTCAATTGCATTTTTGGTAACATAGAATGATGATTGGAGTTGCATTATGTTTATGAAACAGCCTATTTAATTTAATTTAATTTTGTTATCTGTATATATGTGTGTATATATACCCATCATATTTTATTTTATCTTGTATTTTTATTTATTTATTTTATTATTTTATCATTTATTTTGGGCTGTTTGTATATACTGTATATATATATATATATATATATATATATCCAGCATAGAATTGCAGGCCTGTGTATATCATGGCCCCCGTTGTAGTTCTCCAATGAAAGTAAAACTTATCATAACAACATATGATAGCCTACGTTTCTCCACATTGCCGGTGGCATAACCACCAGGTCTCTCTCTTGCTAATGATGTG
Source organism: Sinocyclocheilus rhinocerous (assembly GCF_001515625.1). Classification (NCBI taxonomy): domain Eukaryota; kingdom Metazoa; phylum Chordata; class Actinopteri; order Cypriniformes; family Cyprinidae; genus Sinocyclocheilus; species Sinocyclocheilus rhinocerous. The sequence continues at coordinate 1,095,701 of NW_015633562.1, forward strand.
TGTGTGTGTGTGTGTGTGTGTAAATGTGCATGAGTAGGTGAGATCACACAGATCAGAAGGTCATGGGTGAAAACAACAACAGCAGATCTGATCTTTTTTCCTATACCTTTCAGCAACCTCCTGAGGCCGTACCATCTGCACTCCATTTCTTATTCGAAAAAGGCAGTGGGAAGGAAACATTCTACCAAGGTTAAAATAATGTTATCTAATGATCCCAGCAGGCATACAGTTGGCTACACTGTTTCATAACATTGGTCAGGTTCCTTTGAGACCTAAATGTACATTTTCAGAATGCTGCATGTTTCTCTTGAGATTCATGCTATATTTTCTGACTGGCACCTTTCATGTCATTTCTTTTTCTGTGTAATATCCCAGGCCACTTTTCGAACAAGTGTTTTCCCTTGAGTAATACAACAAACACTTCAACAGATCTGTCACGCAACTGTCTCAAATATGCTGGAGGTTGTGATATCTGTGTGTAATCTATTCTCGCTCTCCCCATGTTTCGGTAACACTTGACAATAAGGTTCCATTTGTTAACATTAGTTACCTACATTAGTACAATTACAATTTAACAAACTAACAATATGAATTACTTCTAAAGCATTTATTAATATTATGTTGATTCCAATTCCAACATTTGCTAATACATTATTAAAATCAAAACTTGTATATATTAATGTTACTTAATGGACCTGAGCTAACATGGACTAACAATAAACAGTATTTTTATTAACTAATGGTAATGAAGATGAATAAATACTGTAACAAATGTATTGATCATTGTGTTATGGAGTAACCAGAACATGAGACTTGCGGATCCATGTGCAAAGCTTTTATTAAGACGTGGTCATAAACAGGCATAGGTCAGACATAGGCAAACTGGTATGTAGAAGACAAGGCAAGGGTAGTCCGGTAAACAAGCGAGGGTCAGTCGACGACGAACGTAATCCAACAGGGCGAGACTAGAGAGATAATCCAGGTACAAAGCAAAGGTCCAGGCAGGGGCAAACAGTATCCGAACAGGCAATCAGTGCAATGGATGATGGGATATGTAGTCCGGGATGACATGCAACAGTTTGTGTAGTGCGAGAGTCAATGTAATGGAAGGGTGACCTCTGGTAGTGATTGAACGGAAGTCCATGGACAGGATTCGTGACACATTGTTAGTTAAGGTTAGTTGATGCATTAAATATAGTTAACAAATGGAACTTTATTGTAAAGTGATACCCATGTTTCTTAAAGTAATTTTCAGTGTCTCATGATATAACAATGAACAATATTTTTTACAGCATTATTAATCTTAATCGGTGTTATTTTAGTATTATTTATATACTATTATAGTATTTATTAATATTTAACTATTATGTGCTTTTGTCATTTTTGTTTTGGTATTAATTTAGTAATGTTTTTCAGTTTCATCTAATATTTTTAAAGTTTATTCTAAAATGTATTTAATTTAATCTTTATTTCAATTACCAAAAATAAATTAGTTTTAGTTAATATAGTTACAATAACAACATACCATCTTGATAAATGCTAATCTGCGTTTATACTAATATATTTTTCAGATTTCAATTCGTTTAAATTAACTTTTTATGTATTATGAATAAACATTTAACAATGAACAATATTAAAGTAAGCAATAACCTAGATATAATACTGTTAAAAAAAAAAAGGTTGTTCATTGTAGTTCATGATACACAAATTGAACCTTATTGTAAAAGTGTTGCCAATATCTCAAAATCTCAACCAGCCAAAGAAAATTTGATTAACCAATGGCATGAGTTTGAGGCAGGACTGTTTTGTTTACCAATGGCATGACTTCAGGAAACCTGTTTGGAAACAATAATTTTTTCTGTTTCTATTTGGTGATGCTAGTGGCAAAGATTTGACAAACTAGAATATATAGAATCCCTACTGTATATGTATAAGTCATGATAAGTTGAGGATGTAAAACGTTTGGCTAGGGATCTTGAGCCAGATTTGAGCCATTTCTCTTTTTCTCATGGTGTTGTTGGTATGGCGTTTCTGTTGTCTGTTGCTGTGGTGATGGGTGTTGTAGCTTTCCTCTCTGAGGGAGTTGGAGGTCATGCCCCCTGGTGCCCCCTGCTGGCATCAGGCAGATGTTCACCTGGAACACATTAGCCATGGAGCCTGTCACTACCTGCTGATACATTTATCAACCTCCTGCCCAGATTTAATTATCTCCCATAGACAGAGACAGAACAGGGCACCAGGGCGTGTGTATGTGTGTGTGGAAAAAGAGAAGCTGCTTGTCTTTATGTGTGTGGTGAGTTGTTGAGAGAAAATCAGACCTGTTTGAAGTCGAGAGGAAGTCAGTTTTGGCCCTATTTACATTCTTAATATTAATACACCTTCTGGTTCAACTTCTGGACTCTCATACTATCGGCACCCATTCACTGCAGAGGATCCATTAGTGATCCAATAGATGTAATGCTAAATTTCTCCAAATCTGTTCCCATGAAGAAACAAACTAATCAACATCTGGGATGGCCTGAGTGTGAGTAAATTTACAGCAAATTTTCTTTTTTGGGTGAACTATTCCTTTCTTTTCTTTTTTTTGTTACAGTGCAGGTCCATCAGAAATTTCTAATGGCTTTTTCTGTTGGCCTGTCATAACTGAACAGCTCTGTTCTCAAAGTATCAAATTAAGTCCCATCCTATATTTAAATTTTTCTCATTAATTGCTCCATTTCACTCAGAAATGTGTCCCATTACAGAAGTAAAGTGGATTGCAAAAACAGTCTCATTGTGGCATTTAATGTCTTTCCTCAAGTAACACCTTTTTTATTTGTAATGACCTATTTGTTAGCTGTCCTCAGTTTAGTCAAAGACACACTATTTATTCATTACTTTTACAGGGTATTTCTTAAGTAATATACCTTTTGCAGTAAATAATATAGTTATCCTTATTTCTATAGTTGTCTAATTCGTTTAGGTATTCAGATTCTCTCTGTGTCTTTTAATTATGTACAATTTGGCATCTCTAGTAATCGCTGAAGCCTGACAGCTTTGGGCTCCATGATCCACAACCATCTCACGTCAGAGACGTGTGCAGAATAAGCGCTTTATACAGTTCCACCATCTAAATAAGCAACAGCAGTGTTGTCAGTCACATGATGGATCTTCCCCAGCAACAGAGTCATCCATCAAGTGAATTTATTATAAAAGGCAAACGGCACTTCCAGCATAATATACAAACATAAAGGAATCAAACTCTCATTAGCAGCAAGTCAATTTTCTATTTATATGATGATACACAACTTGCAGTTCTTACTCTTATGTTGTAGCATACAGAAATGTGATAGTATGCCATGAAAATATTAATTACATTAAAGTACGGAAAAGGCCTGGAAAAGACTATTTTTAAAAGACTTTTATTCTTTAAACTGCTCTGTAGCAAAATAGTCCAATATATAACCTAAACGTGTTTAATAAGAATGCAGTCATCAGAATTCTCAAGGCGAATATTGCAAATGATTATAACATTGCTGCAGTTTCTCATTCATTCAGTCGGCATGATGCTTAATTTATGTTCCTCACAGCATGCACTTCAAAAAAAATCAAACATGGTCGTGATATGATTAGCTTCATCTAAACATGCCTGTTTCTCCGCTCATGTAATTTAATTTAGCCAGACAGTCGCTGGAAGGTTCGATCTTGTGAATAATATTTTCAGAGAAGATCTGAGCCCGTTTCAATTTGTTTATCGTGGATCAGAGCGAGAGGGGAGATAAAGGGGAGGTGTGTTTGCCCCCTCAAACCCAGAGACCAACTGTTTTGAATTTGTTGTCAAGAGGTCATAAAGCATTAAAAAATAAACTAAACTAAGATTTTTTAAAAATTATTATTTTATTTCATTTGTATTTTTAAGGATTGCTTCCAAAGTAGAAACAGCTGCAATGTAAAATAAAATATATATAAATGAATTTGTTGGAACTATTTTCATTTGTGAAATTGAGCAAAAACAGACAATACTGACAACATTTTGTCTCAAATTTAATACAATATTAATTTCTTGTTTATTGAACTGTTGTGTAAAATCAGAATCACATTTGCAATTGTGCAGATATTCGGGAAAAACAGCACTCTTGCTAGTGTGATATTGCTAAACTATATCATATGATATAAAATATAAGATAACAGCCCAAACAGGGGTACCTTTTGCCTTCATATCTTGTATTTTTAGGGGCATATAAATGCATTCATAGGCTACGTCACGTCAGGTCGTTGACCTGCATTATGTTTGTCAGCAACAGCATGTACACTGCTGTTCAAAAGTTTGGGATCAGTCAGATTTGTAATGTTTTTTAAAGAAGTCTCTTCATGGCCACATTTATTTGATCAGAAATACAGAAAAAAAACTGTAATATTGTTAAATATTATTGCAATTTATAATAATGGTTTTCTATGTTAATATACTTTAAAATATAATTTATTCATCTGATGCAAAGCTGAATTTTCATCAGCATCATTACTCCAGTCTTCAGTGTCACATGATCCTTCAGAAATCATTCTAATATGCTGATTTAATGTCAATGTTGGAAACAGTTTTGCTGCTTAATATTTTTTTGGAACCTGTGATACTTTTTTTCAAGATTCTTGATGAATAAAAAGTTCAAAAGAACAGCATTTGTAAAATAGAAATCTTTTGTAACAACAAAAATGGATTAAATCAATTGGTAAATTGGTTAAAAAGTGATAATAAAGACTTATATTGTTAGAAAAGAGTTCTATTTTAAATAAATGCTGTTCTTTTTAACTTTATTCAAAGAATCCTGAAAAAAGTAGGTACGCAGGTTCAAAAAAAAAAAAAAATAAAATAAAAATTAAGCAGCACAACTGTTTCCGACACTGATAATAAATCAAGATATTAGAATGATTTCTGAAGGATCATGTGACACTGAAGACTGCATTTACCGTATTGGCCCGAATATAAGACGACCCCCCTTTTTCCAGATGTACCTTTTGGAAAAAGGCTTTTTAAAAACCAAATCTTGTTTTTTTTCTCAGTAAAACACATTTTGTCTTCAATTATTTTCATATTGCATATTTTTCCTATTTTAATTTTTGTTTTAAAAGTATGGTAAAAACTGGAAAAATGTATCAACAATCACATTAAAAAAAAAACTTTTTGATATACCATTAAAAAAAAACAAAAAAACAGGTAGCCCATCTGAATTAGGACATTTAGGCTATCCATCTAATAGTAGCCTACCAAAATCTTATTAACAGTAGAAGTTAAATCTTACTGTAGTCTTCAAATCTGCAAACCACTTCAGTGCAAATCTGCGCTGCAGCCATTTTCATCGGTTAAGGTTAGGATGTGGGTTAGGAGTTAGAACTTGTTGTAGCATTTTGTAGGAAATCAGCACTGTTGTCGACATGACCAATGAAATGCTTAGAATTAGCAACAGGGCAGAGTTAGCGCTGAAGTGGTTTGGGAGAAAAAAAATCACGCATACTGAACACAAACTCACCCTTCCCAGTGTCACAAGTTCTAGAAGCTTAAACAGAAGCAGAACAACACATTTAAATATTTACAACTCTTGCTTATGCCAAACTAATGAGAGTTCCACATCTCCAGTTGAGTTTAGACATTTTTAGATCATCTTCCCAAAGGCCAAGTTCTTTTTAAAGTTGGAGAAAAATAATCTGCTACAATTTTTGCCTAAGTGCAATCAGTCAGATTTATCTCGTCTCTGGAGCAGGAATAGACTGGGCCGCATCCAAACATCATTTGGAGCTCATTTGTGTTTGTACACATGTAAGTGTGTTTGCATGTGTGTGTTATGTCACTCTGTGCTGCAGTAGAAGATTACAGGGTGTAATGCGGCATTCTGTAGTGGCTGTTTTAGAAATCCACTCAAAGCTGTGCAAACTCAAGCGGTCAGTGTGATTAAGCTAATACGATTAGCCGTAGATATTTTATCCCAGAGATTAGATCGTTGGACAGTTGAGCGAGAGGAAACACTTCAGCCCATGCTGATTCAAGAGATTATCAACTCCAGTCTGGCTCTTCAATCTGTCTGAGGCCTCTCAAAAAGAAATAAACCTTTTATTTCAAGGAGAATATGTTGCTGTTTTCAAGCTGTTATTGGTTGACAAATCTATTAAACAGCTATTAATTAGCCTATGGAAATAAGGGGAACATTTGTGGATTAAATTTTTATTTAGTTATTTCTTTCATGTATTTGTTTGCTTTTAATTTTTTTTTGTTTTATTTGATTTTATTATTTTAAATTATAATTGTTTGTGTGTTTTGTCTTAATTTTAGTTCTATTTGATTGTATTATTTCAAGTTATAATTATAATAATATTATTCTTAAATATTTTTTTATAGTTCTTTTTATTTATTTATGTTTATTTTTATTTTTAAATGATTACTTTTTAAAATTGTATTTTTTTATTAAATACTTGTTTGTAATAATAATAATTATTATTATTATTATTACTCAAATTTATTTATTTATTTTGTATTTTTCCTTGTAGACATGATCCTAGCAGAACAGGTCTGCAACCACCATAAAAACCACTGCCATAGTTAATATTGTATCTAGTACTGTGAATTGATTATATTTGACCTATTATGATAAACTCTGTAATTAATCATATTAATTTGCCTATTTTGCTTATGAAATAATCTATATCAAATGGTTAACTAACAAACGCAAACCCATGACAGGAAACCTAGAGGTCACATGATACGAGCATATTTAGCTTGTCGTCATGCTGTTACAAACTGACACAGTAGTACCATACAATACCTTACATGCCTCAACAAATTGGTTCATTAGCACCCATATACTCAGTATTTATATTGAGATCGTAGAGGTCTGGTACATATAAGCACTGCAAGAATGGCAGGGTGATCTGGCAGTATAGGCCTGCCAAACCTCTCCTGGCTCCAACTGGATTTGGTGTTGCCAAGGTTAATGAAATGGAATGGAATTGAGTGGAATATAATCAGATGGAATAAATGGAATGGAATGAAACGGATCAGAAGGGAATGGCAATGGCTGGGATGGAACAGGACTGTGCAGCTCACTGCACCCAGATTTTTGGCCTGTGTGCTGCGCCTGAGCGCATGTTAATTTTCACAGCTGCTCATTCTAGAGCATTGGTTTTGATTGGCTGTGATTTTGTTCCCTTGATAACGGGTGGTGTGTGCCAGGGGCACAGATGTGGGCCTAATGTCATCATTTGGCTAACAGCTAAAGTGGAGTCTTTGACAAGATTAGTGCACCCTCAAGGATAGATATACTTAGAGTCAAAGAGTTTTATAGTCAAAACCTGCAGGGTGAATTTTGTCTTTAGTTTTCAAACTAGTTGCATTTACAGTCAATCATATAACTGGTTCAATCCAGTTGGAGCATTGACTACTGCCGTAATCTCACAACGATGAATTTCTGAACGCCCTAGAGGAAATCTCCTTACAGATGAAATGCTAAAAAATGAACAAATCAGTCCTTTAATGGAGTCTTGTAGAAATGAAGTATGAGGCTCAGCGGTTCGCTTTTAGGAGGTACATTATTCAAGCTGTAAATTGAAATGGCGAGTGGGGCTTGTAGACCAGCTCACCAAAGGATCACCCTTGAGGCCAGTCATTTGTCATTTTACCTATAAACCCTACAGCTCTCAGTATGATTTTCATTCACTGTGTTGAATATGTTATCATTTAGAATGAAACTTTCTAGAATAATAGTTTTCAAACTAGTTGCATTTACAGTCAATCATATAACTGGTTCAATCCAGATGGAGCATTGACTACAGCCGTAATCTCACAACGATGAACTTCTGAACGCCCTAGAGGAAATCTCCTTACAGATGAAATGCTAAAAAATGAACAAATCAGTTCTTTAATGGAGTCTTGTAGAAATGAAGTATGAGGCTCAGCGGTTCGCTTTTAGGAGGTACATTATTCAAGCTGTAAATTGAAATGGCGAGTGGGGCTTGTAGACCAGCTCACCAAAGGATCACTCTTGAGGCCAGTCATTTGTCATTTTACCTATAAACCCTACAGCTCTCAGTATGATTTTCATTCACTGTGTTGAATATGTTATCATTTAGAATGAAACTTTCTAGAATAAGATGCTTTGAATTGCGTTAACTGAGGTTTAAAACAGTTACAAAATGTTTCTTAAAGGAATAGTCCACCTAAATCTTAATGAAAATTTGACATCTGTAAATGTATACCTAAATCATTATGTGCCTTTAAAAATTCTGCCTTTTTTTAGTTAGTTAATTATTTGTTTGTTTTGTGGTTTTGTTTACTTTTGTCTTGCTTTTGTTTTGTTTTGTTCTTAGTTGTTTTGCGTTTTTCTTTTTTTTTGTTCTCCATTTGTTTTGTTCTTTTTTTAAATTTGTTTTCCGTTCCGTTTTGTTAATTTGATTCTGGTTTCATCTACTTATACAGCTTTTGCCAAAAATAATGACTATCCCAATTAAGCAACTGAAAATGAATTAGTTCTTTCTTCCATAAATTGCATTGTATTACATGGATCCACTTGCTTGACTCATCTTGACTTTTCCCTTTGTTCTTCTTTTGTAAACTAATTAGTTTGGTTTCTCGATCTCTACTTTTTTGTCATCTCCTTCTTTGCTCCGTCTTGGCCTCAGGCAAGCCATTTCTCTGAGGATTTGTTTTGTGATGGGTGGCGTTTGCCAGGGAAAGAGGGGAAATGACTAAGGCTGATAAAAGAGGGCAATATGTGACATGAGTGCGACAGGGCTGATTTTTGTTTCATTAGACATAACATAGCATAACTCAAGTTTATCACAAAGGGCTTGCTCTCAATATCAGAGAGTGTCAGACTTAAGGCAACTGTGCACTCAACTGCGTAGAACAGTATGAGTATTTGTGTTTCCAGCATTGCAGCTGTCAAGGGACATTCTTAAAGCGTGACCAGAAACGAGTTTTTATCAATATGAGTTGGTGATTTTGGCTGGCATAAGCATCATTGAATGTTGATGTCACAATGTGGCAGTGGATAGTGACTCATTAAAATTGAGAAAGCTTAAACTTTTACACAGTAAATTAAGTAAGTCACTGGAGCCTATGTGATTCATCTCTTGTGAGGTTTTTAATATAGGTGAGATAAAGAACTTTGTTCATGTTTGCACATACCGTAATATAATGCTAAATAAATATGCAAGGGATGCTGTTTCAGGACTGTCATTCTGTGTGACATTAATTCATTCATTCCTAAGCATTCATCTTAATTGTGATGTGAAAATTATTTAAAACAAAACAGTATTTCTCCTCTAGAATGTGAATGTGTGGAAGCAAGATTGCTGATTCTTTGTCAAGATGAAAATATATATTATTTACCATCAATTGTGATCAACAATACAGCAAACCGGCAACCTCATACCATGAAAATGGTTCTCAGTATGAACGAGGTTTCAGAGTGAGTGGCTTTAACATTTCTTCTTTCTTTGTGTGAGCCACATCCTAAGAGGTTTTTAGAAAGCGAAAAGCATTTGAGATTATGTTTTCAATTTACTTGGAAATCGACCTGTGTCACCCGTGCTTGTATATATGAATAGAATATTTATCTCATGCATTCTCCAGGATGAATGTCTCTGTTTACTGGGGTTGATGTCAGCTGGATTTATCCACTATCATATCAAACACACACTAGAGCACTTATTTTTCCTCCTCCTCTTTATCTCCTCCACTGACATCCCACGTCAGGTCACGACTTATGCTGATCCCTCACACCGTGTTCCTTTATCCATCCCCTGTCTCGTTTTTAATCTTCTCCCCCTCTTCAAAGATTGTGTGGGTCTGAAATTAGATTAACCTCTGATCAGATGGAGCGTCTCTCTGTAGATCAGACCTAGTGTGCTGCCTATAATGCCAGGGTTCACTCTCAGCTGCATCACTGATGCTAATTACACTTTAGATGACAGTTCACAAAGGTCACTGAAGAGGCTGGTAATTGGAGGTTTGCTTGCAGAATACATATTCTTGCTGTTCTTCAATAAAATGGAAATATAATTTTATATCTTGATTTTTTGTATTTTTAGCAACCTATTTTTGATTAGATCTAAATTATCACTAATATTAAAATATTTTAATAAAGTAAGTACTTTAAATCACCCTGAGACCCCTGATTACATTATATTATTAAAATATATAACATTTATAAATATAATGATTTATGTCACTTTGTTCCAAACCCCTATAGCTTTGTTTTTTACTGTATTTTTTGTGGATGGGGACCAGAGATCGTTGTGGTCACCATTTATTTTCAATGTAGGGAAAAGAGCAGTTTGAACATTCTGATAAATATCTCCTTTTGTGTTTGAAGGATTGGATTTAGTGAGTTTATTCAGTCATTAATTTCTCAAGCTCATTCAAGCTAAAAAATTGTGAGTTTAGGAATCTTTATGTAAATGTATTATAAATCAGACTACACTGTATGTTTGTTTTTCATGTTTGAAGCCAATGACCTGCAAAAGAAAGACATATTTTTTATCTCTACACAAGTTGTAACTGAGCTTGTGAAGTATGATTTCATTTTCCATGGCACTGTAGATTCAGTTTTGCCACTGAATAGATGTATAAAACACTGGTAGTATGTAATACAACAGATTTTAAGGATGAAGAGCTTTTGCTAATGATGCTACAGTGCAGACTTGATGAGACATATAGTTGTCTGTTATGGTTTTTAAGGGGGCTTTAAAGAAATTATTTTTTAAGAGATAAGCTTGTGTGTTTTTTTGATATCCGAGATGTCTTGAATCAGTTTGAGATAGAGTGTCCCTTCTGCATGAATTGAAGTCAAGGGCCTTTGAAAGGAACAGAGGAAATCAAAGTGATTTGTTAATAGGCTCTGAGCTCTCTTTCACCACTACTGCAAAATAGAAAGATATGTCACTTAGGATGGAAACATTGGACTCACAAGCATAAGTCTTTTGTTTTCAGGCTGTGTGTTTTGTCTATACATGCCTGTACATCTTACAAATGTCATATTTTTAATGTGTGCCTAGGGCTTAAGAACAAGTACAGATTGACAGTTTATTTACCAAACCAGTTTCCCGGAGGAGAGCCTGTCGTAGCCTGGCACTTCACAAAGCACTTTACACACTAGACACTTACAACATACAAAAGATGTCTAATTGCGCCGTCAGATAATAAAGATATAATTATATTAAAAGCCAGGAAGACATGTTCAGCAGTGCAAAGAAAACAAAAAAGAATTCCTCAGCTAAAGATTAACAACAACTACTGTCTGTCTAGCAAAAATTCATTTTATTTTTATATTCTGCTCCTAAACCGATCCAGTGATACACACATAAAGGCACATACTTAAGCCCATATTTAAAAAGACAGCAATTTAGTCTAGAAAAGAACACATTTGGACATTGAAAGATCAATTTGCACTTCTTTTCGCCCACTGCTCTGTCTGTTTTCCGAGGATCAGTGGAACAGCCGTTTTTCTGCAGTATCACTTCTCCGTGTGGTCAAATCTCCTTAGAGTGTGGCCTTGTTAGATCCAACATGACATGCCAAATCAGTGTGAGTGGCAGATAGCGTTGCCGCGGGCCATCAGGCACTTCACTCACTCCCACTCACTTACGGCAAGAAGACAAGCTTTACTTCTTTTGTATTTTGGAGGAGGAGGTTGGTGGGTCGTGTGAGACTAAATTCTGAGAGCATGTAAGACAAATAATGAGATACAGACACGAATAAGTCATTTTTTTTTGACTGAGGGCGTAATATTGCGACATTATTTACAGCTGACATATAACATTAATCTGAATAAGATGTGATAATATAAATAGGTTAATTGAACTAAAAAGAGCCTTGTTGTAATTCTATAGAATAAAGGCTCAGGGACGCCATCTGGAATTCTTCGGGGATCACCGGTTTTCATCATGAAGACATCCACCGGCTCTGTAAATGACACTCTTCTTTCATTTGTCATGTTTAATCACTTTGAGAGATGTCAGCGCACTCAATGTCATTGCAGTGCTCCTTTTAATGGAAGGGTAAGAGCCTCATCTGGTGTCATTGTGAAGTCCTCTGTCTCCATTTTATTAAAAAGACTTGTCGCCTACAGCGTTCAGGCACACTCAGTAATTCGCTTTGATTACCTGAAGGAAATAATACACTATTGCTTATTTTAATGACTTTAGGATCCCTCGTGTGCATCTTGCTGATGGGAGCACTTTTAATCATCGCGCTTCGATAACAGCGGCTGAGGTTGTATTTCTTCCCCGGGCTTACTGGAATACTAATGCTCTGCGCTGGTGTAACGGCGAGACGAGGTCATCGCTGAAACACCCTGTCACTTCCTGACAGCGCATGAGGAAGAGGAAGTCGTTTGAGAGGCTTCTCACACACCGTTTAAGTCGTTTAATGAACTGCTGAAGAAAGAAACTTTTTTTTCTGGTGGTTTGTGGTAAACTCAAGGGCAGTATGCATCTGCGACCTCAACACAATTGTGGTTTGTAGATTTTGCTTTGAACTGTATGGGTTTAATAAGTCCTACTGTTGCTGCAGAGCTGATTTAACCACTAACATATGCACACTTACACCAGGGCAAATTGCTTTAAGAATTATTTTTCTGTTCATTAGTTGGAATTTAATTGAACTGGCCACCCATTATTTTATTTTTTATATAAAAATGAAAAATGTATATGCTTGTCACTTCAGACATGGATCTTATTTTTTAGTTATTTTCCATTTTTAGTTTTAGTTAATTTACTAAATAAATACATACTGCTCAAAAGTTTGGGGTCAGTAAGATTTTTATTAAAGTAATAGATTAGTAAGAGATTAATATAATTTTCTATAAAGACATTTGATTTCTATTTCAAATAAATGCAGTTCTTTTGAACTTTCTATTCATTAAAGAATCCTGAAAAACAACAAATATTAAGCAGCAAATGTTTTAAACACTGATAATAAGAATTTTTTCTTAAGCTGCAAATCAGAACATTAGAATGTTTCCTGAAGAATCGTGACACTGAAGACTGGAGTAATGATGCTGAAAATTCAGCTTTGCCATCACAGGTAAAAATTGCATTTTAAAATGTATTAAAATATAAAATGATTCTTTTAAATTTTAATAATATTTCACAATATAACAATTTTTTATGTATTTTCTATCAAGTAAATTCAGCCTTAGTGAACATAAGAGAGTTCTTTCAAACATTTTCAACCTCAAACTTTTTATATAGTGTATATAAAAATGGAAATCTATAATAGGGTCTATTTTGGACATTATTCATATTGTGTGATGTTTCTAAAAATACCCCATATGCATGGTGACATTTTGCATCCTGTTTGCCACCTCAATTCAACCTCGAGAATTGAATTTGAGTTTAAAACGCATTCTCGCTTCAGTTCTGAATGGCGCACAACCCTGACATACACAGGTACAGTCGCCCATCTCCAGAGTCCCGCTCTCTCTCTCCCTGTCATGCCTCCAGCCGTTGCGCCTGCAGTTTCCTCTTTGTGCTGGTGTCAGTCTTCCTGATACACAGAGCTCCCGCTGTCATGGCTCTCGGCAGCTCCTGTTGGCGTGCTGTGGGGTCTGCTGGAATAATGGATAGAGAGGTTTCTAATGTCACAGCACACTGACGGCTCATCGGAGGAGAGGAGAAGGATGCCACTGTGGCTCTGTGCGTCTAGGGGAGGCCTGACATACCCCTGAGCGAAATCGAGCTCTGTGTTTTTAAGATAGCTGAGAAGAGCCTTTACTGATATTAGTCTCTAGACACTGAAAAGCTGCACTTATGTGAAAATGTCAACCTGTTTCTTCTCCTGAGTTTGCTGATATGGCGTAAAAGCTCAGTTTGCTGAAATAGAAAGCCTGTTAGTTAAGGACGGAGGGATATTAGATCTTAGAATAATATTTACTGATTCATGTTCAACTATTAATAATATTGCAAGATATTGTATTATATATAATATAATTATTAAGTTCTGACATTTTTGGTTTAAATCTACCTTTTCCCTCTTTTTCTCGTTACCTCCGTTTGAAAACCCCGGTTATGGTATTTTATAAGATAGTGTCTAAGCATTATATATGCACACTTCATGTAACTTGTTTACTTCTCTCATAGCACATCTCTCTATAAAAGTGTTTTGTGTATGTTGTATGGCACATTTCTTTGGTCACTGTGAAGGTCAGGAATAGATGATTTGTTGTGGTGAGAAAATAAAGGGAAAGAAACTGAGAACTATTGCAAAAAGCTGTTGAAGCATGTCTAGTGGCGCGTTACATACCCAGACAATGATTATAACAGCTATTTCCTAAAAAGGGTGTAAAAATCCATTTTTGCGACAAGCAGAAAGCTTTTCTGAACCACATTCAGAAACACCGTCCCCCCTGTACCAGCCTTTAATCCAGTCCGACCAGAGGCTCCGAATAAATCTGCATTCAATTAAAGGATTACTGCCTGTTTAAACAGCATTTCTCTCTCCCTCTTTCTTTCTTTATCTTTCAAGTTGGTGTCCATGAATGGCAGAATTGTACATGAGTGGCACTTTGTCCACTGGAAGGGGGGAAAAGCACAGGCAGAAACAATCACTAATATTGATGACATATGTTACATTTGAGCAGTTAAAATTGGACCAGTTTAAAATTAGGTTTCTAAAGGAATATTAAACACAGAGGATAAAACTATGACACTCTATGTGGGAACAAATTGTTCTTTGAGTTGGATCTTTTTGCTGAATTGGTTGATTGGTTCGAAAAGCCATTCAGAATCATTTATTTATTAATTAATCAGACTGATTCAGTTCTTGAATTCAATTTACTGTCTTAATCTGATAGTAGTGTTTAACAGCTCTCTTCAGAAGATGTGGAATATAACAACTTTTATAACACCTTTTGTGATACTTTTATGGTAATTCTGTGTACTTTTGGAAGCTCCGGTCTCCATTCATTGGAGTTCCATAGAAAAGGGAAATTAGGATGTTGTCCAAGATATCTATTTTTGCGTTCCAGAGAGGAAAAAAAGGTTTAGAATGAAGTAAATGTTGACATGATGATGCCCGAATTGTAATTTTTGGCTTCATTACTAAAGCTCTGATCGGTGAACAACTGAAAAAAAAAAACCAACACAAAAACAGGTCAGTGGTGTGCACCAGAATGTCATTTGTGTTTATTTAATTCAGAATATATTCATGCATTACAGGGTTTCTGCAAGTCTTAAAATGTCTTAATTTGCCCACAGATTCAGGCCTAAAAAGGTCTGAAAGTCATGGTATTAAACTAGTAAACTTCCTCTTTTTTTTTTCTTGTTTTAATTATTAAATTCTTGTTTTAATTATTAAATTGACATAATGTTCTATTCAATTGATTCCTTGAATTTTCTTTACATGGTCTTAAACCTGTCTTAAAAAGTCTTCAATTTACTTTACTTTAATTTACCTTCATAAAACCTGCAGAAACCATGGCATTATTTAATTTATTCATTCATTCACTGTTATTTTTCGTACATTCCTCACATTTAATGTCAGCACTATACCATTTATTATACTATGACAACAAGGCTGAAAAGCACAAGTAGACTTACTGGAAAAGTGTATGTGAGCGTGAAGATTGGCTTTTGTAAACAGTAGGGGGTGGTGACAAGGTCCATATGCTTTATGCAGTCAGCCCTCTTACTGAAAAGTTTATTTAAACCTCTGAAAATGTGCATGTGCTCGGTAATGGCAGGCAATAAATCAAAAGAGACAGGCCTTGAGCTGAAATAACGAAGAATAAAACCTCTCACCATTGATTTAGTAGAAAATGTGTGGAATTTATAGATTTACTGCTGAGAGGCATTTGGCTGAATTTATCGTGCAGGTATGGCAGATTGAATGTCTGTATGTTGTGTGTGTATGTTCATATATATCCTTCTTTGTGGTCTCTTGTTTCCTGCTCTGCAGGTTTGTCCTATTGGAAAAATAAATTGGATGTGACCCAGTTTGAATGCCTCTCTGGGACATGAACATGCTAACCAGGGGCTTTATTAATTAGCTGATAATGCACTGCTCATGCTCTGTTCCACTCAGAGGTGAAGCTGTAGATTCTATTCTCATCGGTGTGTTAATTACAGGTGCCTGTGGTGCGGACGACCCCTCTCTTTCTCTCTGTCTGCCTGTATATTCAGCACATATTGTATTAATATTGTATTAATTAATGCTGTCGACAGGGACCATAACATCTGGAGGCGACGTGTGTGGCATTTGAGAGCATGTGGAGGAGACCGTGAGCATGTGTTGGTTGCAGCATGTGCAGGGTTTTTTTTTTTTATTTGTTTGATTTGTTTGTGATAGTCAGCACTTATTCAGCTAGGAGTCTTTATGAGGAAGAGCTGCTGTGAGCTTGTGGTATATGTATCTATCTGTCTGTCTAGATAGATAGATAGTTTGAAAATGAATAAATCTGTTTGCAAATGAATAAATACATCCATTTGCAAATAAATAAATACACGTTGGAACATTGGGGAAGTCGTGGCCTAATGGTTAGAGAGTCTGACTCGTAACCCAAAGGTTGCGGGTTCGCGAATAAATACATCCATTTGCAAATAAATAAATACATTGGAACGTTGGAACATTGGGGAAGTCGTGGCCTAATGGTTAGAGAGTCTGACTCGTAACCCAAAGGTTGCGGGTTCGAGTCTCGTACCAGCAGGGATTGTAGGTGGGGGGAGTGAATGTTCAGCGCTCTCACCCACCTTCAATACCACGACTGAGGTGCCCTTGAGCAAGGCACCGAACCCCCAACTGCTCCCTGGGCGCCGCAGCAAAAATGGCTGCCCACTGCCTGAAACACCAATGTTTCAGGAGTTTAGAACATACTTATTCGATAACTCTTTTATTTCCTATGGGTTTATGTATAGCTATGCTTCATTTGTTAAAGATTAACAGTTTTTTTCCAAGGCATTGTTAAATTCCAGTGTTTACTGTCATAGCTATGTAAAGATTTGATTTTAAAAACGGTATCATAGCTAATAAAATATTTCTTGTTTTGATTTTAAATATGTACTAAGTCTGATTTTGTGGTGGCTGTGCTTCAAAGGGGACATTGATCTTCCACAAGTTGGTATGATTCTTTAGGGTCTTCATGAACGGTCTGCAACATACTTTGGTTAAAATTCCTCAGTGGTCGTGTAAAACAACACCCTTTTTACCTTGCTCTGTTCACAGCGACTCATTTTGGGGCATGTCCCTTTAAATGCTAATGAGCTCTGCTCACCCGCCCCTTTCTTCTGTGGCAGAGCAAAAGCGATTTGCAAATAATCATAAAAAATATAAAGTGTCAGACTTACTTCTTCTGGAGGTGCAGCAGGATCACGAACAATGGGTACTGATCTATCCTTGAGTTTTAACTTTTTAACAAAACCTGCCTTGAATTGTCCCTCCTTCAGAAAGCAGTCTGGAGTAAAATTATTTATGCAGACATAAACAAATGTAGGTGTATTCAGTGGCGCATTACCATTAAAAACAAAACTAATGCACTGTGTCCTCAGTGGCTCTGATGTCGGGAGAAAATTAAGGTTCTTAAGTTCTTCTACATCACAAAACTACAAAACACCTGCATTGCTTACAAGACATTGTCGCTACAGCTGCTAGAGCGTGGAGAAAATGATGGACTTTGTGCAACTGGCTGAGGGCGAAAAAAATATGCTAATATTGGACAGTACATCAGCGGTTGTGGGCGGGGCCTGAACAATATGACATCATACTGCTCAGAAAAGGTCTCACCTCAGTCGTGGTATTGAAGGTGGAAGAGAGCGCTGGTATTCATTCCAAAATCAAAATGGCTTGATAATTGAGACTGTTTAGGATTTTGGGGGATTTAAAAAAGGAGTGGATGGCTTTTTATCAGTGTAGGGTGGTTGTGTCCACACACTGCTAAGATACATTTATATGCAAACACCATGTAAAAGTGAATTTTGCATCCAATGTCTACTTTAAAACTGAAATATAATCTTAATTCAAGTGATGAAGGATTTCGAAAGTGTGACAGTAATCAGTGTTGAGTACAACTGTAAGGTTTACCCTGCCTGGTTTACATGTTTGAAAATGATAATGAAATGATAACTTTAATAAAGTAATTGAAAAGTTACACTACTTATTACATTTTAAGTGGGGTAACTTGTAATCTGTAACCTATTACATTTCGAAAGTAACCTTCCCAACACTTGTGGCTATAATGTAATATTGCAGAAAAGTAGAATCGTAGAATATTTGTATGGTATATTTTCACAATTTGAATGTATCATTTGTTATCTATGAATTATCATTTTTATTAAACATAGCCCTAGAGTGTGACGACATGACACATCCTGCTCATTGTGATATCTGAAGAAACTTCACATGCCCAAAGTTTGGTGTGACAGTAATTTCAGGCCAACTGCTACTGACCTGAAATCAGTGGGAGTGACAACAAGTGCTATTATATTATTTCCTGATACTGTCCTGAAGTCACTGGTTATGAGATTTAGTCGCTGATAATAGGAAGAATCAGATTATCTAAGGTCAATGATTGGTCAGACCACTACTGTCATTTCCACTGATAAGATGTCTATCTGATTTGGGGTCAGGCCTAAATCCCTTGTCAATATCTGTGGATGAGATACCGAGATTTAAGATTAAAATGATATGTAGATTGTACTATATTGATTTTGTGTGTGTGTGGCAATTTACAGATGAAAGAATCTGTCAAATTTTCTTTGAAGGGAATATACAGCTATATACAGCTATACAGAATATACATACTGAATGAACATGGTTGACATCATAATGTCTAAATAATCTGTCAATAATCCGGTCCCTAATCTGACCAAACTGAAGTGTATGTGTGGCTGTGTGTACTGTACAGTATGTAATGCTTGTGCTTGTATGTTTTGTTTTGTGTGAGCGGGGAAGCTGGGCGGGTGGAGAGAAAAGCAGAGGCAGAATTACAACATGGAACATTTTTTACAAATAAAAAAATGTAAAATGTAAAAGGTTTGGAAGCTCACTTGAGAATGACACTGCAGAGAACACCGTTTTTCAGTGTAGGCAGTTTGTCAGAGCTGTCCTCAAAGTACTCTTTAATACCTCTCCTCAAAGCACTGTCTCTCTCTCTTTCTCTCTGTTGCTACTTTTTCTTCCATCTGTCTGATTAGGGAAGCTGCTTTTCAGGTGTCTGCATATAATCATTTTCACTATAGCTCACAGATCATAGCGTACTGTAAAAAGTCACTAAAAACCAGAACATGATGGGGAAATTTGATAGATGAAAAGATTTTCACTGGATTTTGCACCCTAAAGGGGTCATATCATATTTTCCTTGATCTTTTGAGATAAGACTTGGTACGGTGCTATGGAACCGTACTGTATATATCAAAACTCAGAATTTCCTCCACATGCAAAAAAGGCTGTTTATTGAAACCGTGCTGCAAAAATTACACGTTCCATACTGCAGTTTTCCGATGTCAGACAGATGAGTGACAGATGACACATTTATATTACTTATTGGATAACAATGATGCTGGATATTATGTTTTTATGTCTATTTGTTAGCTGGGGGATTTGGTTAATTCATTTAGATTTGTAGGATACAATTGTTTTTATTTTCAAGAGTTAAACTGAAAGTGAGCCCCTTTGTGGTAATATGCGTCCAGTGGCATTATTATTATTATTAGATGTATGTTTCAACATCTTCATTATTCAGACATTTTAAAGTGTGTGTGGACCTTGATGAAATCGGGTGGACCTCAGTGCCTACTCTCAAACTAAAGTACATCATTTTACAAGTAGGGATACAAATTTTGACAGCTAAAAATGGCATTATCGGTTTTGGCTGAAAGAGAAAAATGTCAAAAAATGTGATCTGTTCTTGTGCATATAGCATTTAAAAAAGGTCTCAACTTGCAGAATACAGCAATCATAATTGTTTCAGGTAGAGATCGAACAAAACCAAGTTCATGTAAACAGTATAGGCTACACATGCAGCTTTTGGTCCGCGTTTTGGTTTGTAGCTTCACCAAACATTAGTAAACCATATAGATCAATTTAGATCAATCAAGTAGTTCTGGATTCAAATGAACCCAAACATAGCACGATGCGTAGATCTTGAGGTAATCCTCCTAAAGTGGCATTACATGCTATTTTGCTAAAGCTGTAGGACATCCGATAATGATGATGCAGTGTTTTTCAACGTCATTTAAGTTCCAACATCTTTTAAGTAGAAAGTGGATCTCAAATATGGTGGGTGAGTTTAGTGTGTAGGGACGATGAGTAAAGACCTGTCATGCACTGTTTTAGAGCAGGAGCATGCTTAAACTGGATTGATCACT
Source organism: Sinocyclocheilus rhinocerous (assembly GCF_001515625.1). Taxonomy (NCBI): domain Eukaryota; kingdom Metazoa; phylum Chordata; class Actinopteri; order Cypriniformes; family Cyprinidae; genus Sinocyclocheilus; species Sinocyclocheilus rhinocerous. The sequence continues at coordinate 1,116,026 of NW_015633562.1, forward strand.
CAGATTGACAGCTCTTGCATTTACCATCTGCCACAGAACAGAAGTGCACAACTGAAAGACGAGTGCTCATCCACCAGGATCTGAATACTTCTTACTTATTTTTTTTTACGTTTACACATGAAAGTAGTTTGTATGTTCATGTATTTGAGCGATTATTGTCATGTATGCAGGATTTTTCTACTTTTCCACGAAAAACTATTTTGTGTCTCATTTGATAAGACAAGCTGATGCGTGGTGAAAGGCAACACGAAACGTTTTGGAGGGCAAAAAATGAATTATTTTACTTTTGTTATTCAACTGATCAGAGCAAGTCTGATCTTAAAGACATAGTCCACCATGTCATTCCAAACCTGTGTGACTTTCTTTCCTCTGTGGAACATTTTGGAATATTTTGAAGAATGTTAGTAGCCAAACAGTTTTCCTTGATTTCCATTTTATGGATGAAAACAACTAAGACTAATTTCTCAGAATGTGGTCTTTTGTGTTCCACGGAAGAAGGAAAGTCATACAGGTTTGGATCAACATAAGGGTGATTTTTGAGTATCTCTTGAAGACACGTTTGCTGGCCAGTAGTACAGTAATGGAATGTAGCAAGACATTCCTTTAATCCATTCATACATGCTCACCACATTCTTGCCAGCAACACTCACATATTTCTGTCCCAACCATCTGGACCAACAGCAGGCCTGGATGCCCTCTGTCAGACTCCTTTGGGAATGGGGAAGGGTGAAGAGCCGGAGCGTCAAATTAATTATCCCAGCGAGTTTGTTTCCCACAGGCAAGTGGGAAATAGCCTGAACATATCGAGCACCCCAAAATGTGTGGTTTTGACTTCCATCGCTCTTATTTTACACTGTTTAAAGTTCTTGTTTTGTCAGAAACAGCATTGTGATGCAAGAGTCTCAGTGGGTATCAGATATTTAATCAGAGTTTGGGGCAAAACAATGGAATGAGAAGAAGTGTTTCATGTGCTAAAGTCCCCTCCAGGCCGCTCCACATCTCACATTAAAAACATGTAATTGAAGCTGTTAGTATTCAGCATCTCTAATTGGATGCAATGCCTGTTTTTTTTTCTTTCTTTGCAGGATGCTGGGTTGGAAAATGCATCCTGGGCCTTCTTAGAAGAAAGATGACAGAATGCCCTGACTTCAGCCTGTGAGAGACAAGATAAGATGGCAAGATGGATTTCTCTGTTTCTTTTATTATTTTGCTTATCTTTTTTTTCCACTTATTCTCAGAAGCACAACTTGGTTATTGAGTGCTTTACGGTTTTAATTCTTTATTATTTTAAATGTTGTTCATCATATGGTAAGACCAGAAAGACCTCAATGCAATACAAATGGGAATCACACAGACCCTCCAGTGTTACTCAGTTTGGTGTGAACTACACAGCACACGTATATGTGTGTGTGACTCTCATGTCCGGCTTTTTGAGAGAGCTCTCGACCATTTCATCTTGTGCTTTGTGTTCTGGCTCTTTGAGGGCAGCTTGCTTTAAAGTCCCTGTGGTGAAGGTGCTCATGAACAGCGGGGTGTGTGTGTTGCTCTAAAGCACACTGAGGTTCTGTATTCTCTTCAGGAGTTTATCTAAGTGAGTTTAAAAAGGGCTGACCTGTAAGCTGAAAGCCTGTTTTTGATCATCTACAGTAAGATTTCACTTTCAACAGTACAAAATCTAAAGTTGATTTTCAGTGTATTGTGATCAGTGTTGGGAGTAACGCATTACAAAAGTAATAATATTACAGTAGTATATTACTTTTTGCTGTAACGCAGTAATATAACGCATTACTAATCAAATTTGGGTAATATTATTACTCGTTACAATCTCAGTAACGCAAGTTACAACAACATATTTTAACTCAAAATTAAGTGGTGAATTTACCAACACAGCAAAACAGCACCAGAGAAAAAATTCCACGGGTAAAATAGTTTGTCTATCTTCTGTTGCTGGAATTAGATGCTTGAGATGACTGCAGAGACGGATTCTACATTTGTGAGACGGACACACTCCTGTTATTTTCAGTTCATCGGAGAAAAGCATAAGAATGCATAGTCAGGTGCAATATGTGCAACACCAAACTCTCAACATGGAGAAATAGCACGAGTAAAACCTGGAAACACCTAGACTGGTGCCACTAACACTAAGCTATCGGAGAGAGAGCTGCGGGGTCGGAGAAGAGAAAAAGACGGCGGACGAGCAACAAAAATTAAGTTTAACTAAAAATAAAATCTGTTTTTATTAAATCATAGTGTATATATAAAATGAATGAATATGCGAAATATTTGACTTAAATAGCCTAATTAACAGATTAACAAAACGAAAGGAAAAGACTGAGAGATAGGCTATGTTGCTGAGTTTGGTTCATATGCTATTTGTGTGGCGCGGCGCTCTACGAAAGTCCAGGGAAAGGAAACCGAGATGACAGAAATAAAGTAAACACATTGCAGTTTCAAATGATCTGTATGACCAAAAATAACAGAGTATTTTTTTGTTGTTTGTTTCCGCTGTTCGATCGCGCCGGCGCCTCACGCACACACATACAGCATTGCAAACGTTGCAGCCTGTTCATTATCAGAATAAAATACAGTCAACCAAACATAGATACACTGGTTAATTTAAATAGTGCGTAGCCTACTGCGTAGTACAATCCGTGTCGATCAGCCTGAGCTCGGGCCAAACACACATTTGCTCATGTGACGAGGATGTTTTTTAAGTGCGTTAAGTAAGCTTGGATTACATAAAGCATTCAAATACATCGCAAATATGGACACATTTAATTGGATTAATGCCGAATGAGAGAGGTAGGCTGCGCGAGAACGCCGTTTGCTTTCAGTTTCGCATTGAATTAGCCTAATTCATTTTGGCTTGTTTAGCAACTTATATTTTTCATTCTTGTTTTCTTCTGAAACCGTTCAAAATAGCCTATAGGCTAGGTATTGTGTTTATTGTTTGTACATGATAATATTTCGCTTTATTTACCAGTGTTATTTATGAATGTAATAATGCGATTTGTGCTTACTATATTTTTTTTAACTAAACTACAACGTAACATTAATGTAGACCTACATACCGGTATCTAAATATGATTTCATATTTTATGCTATATAGACCTACCACATTACACTCCACTGAATGTAGTATGAACAGCAATAAACTACATTTTGGCATTTTACAATACTTATGTGGATATTTTGGATGAAAGTAACTCAAAAGTAACTCAAAAGTAGTGTAACGCATTACAATTCAGAGACAGTAATATTGTAATGTAACTAATTACTTTCAAAAGACAGTAACTAGTAATATATAATGTATTACATTTTGGAAGTAACTTGCCCAACACTGATATTAAGTGTCTTTTGAACCTCAACTAAGCAGAACAAAGGTGACAGTGGCAAGGTGCCTAAACTCCATCAGGTGATACAAATGGGGGGGAAAAAACATGAGAGATTGTAGGACTTATGCTTCATTACATTTACATTCTGCTACATGTTCTTTGTATGCACACATTTCTTCAAAGCAATCACTCTGAGCCCTTTACACCAAACCCAGTCACAGTTTACTCACAGCTCACACTCATCATCACACCTGACTTCCTCACCAGGACTCGACCAGTTTGACGGATGGCTGGCTCTGAAGATTGGTGGGTAACAAGGTGACTTCCCTCATCGTATTGGCCAACCTCACTGCCAGTTCTTTCCTCAGAAACATGTAGGAGGTTTTTTCACATGCATTTTCCCTGCCTGGTTAAACAAGAGGCAAGAACAAGTTACTCTTTGTTTTCCGATGTTGAGGCTATATGTATGCATGAGTGTGCACTTCTACAGCAGAATTACAACTATTGTATACTGCAAAAGATTATCAATCAAGATTATCAAAAGAATTATCAATCAAGAGCACTAAAAAGGAATGTTACACCTGAAATAGTATATATTATACACACTACCAGTCAAAGTATTATTATTATT
>NW_015633562.1:1120443-1157670 GCF_001515625.1 Sinocyclocheilus rhinocerous
TGACATCAGTGGTTCTACCATAATATTATGAAGCTACGAGAATACTTTTTGTGCACAAAGAAAACAAAAATAATGATTTTATTCAACGGTTTCTTCTTTTCTGTGTCAGTCTTCCACACTGGTTATGAAACTTGGTCACTGATAGTAGAAAGTGTCAGATTATCTAAGGTCAGTGATTGATCAGACCACTATTGTCACTCCCACTGATAAGATGTTTATCTGATTTGGGGTCAGGCCTAAATCCAATGTCAATTTCTGTGGATGAGATACAGAGATTTAAGATTAAAATGATATGTAGATTGTACTATATTGATTTTGTGTGTGTGTGTGTGTCCAGCAATTTACAGATGAAAGAATCAGTAGAATTTTCTATGAAGGGAATATACAGCATAACGGGACTGATACTCAATGAACATAGTGGTTGATATCATAATGGCATCATAATCTGTGAATAATCCCTATTGGCTTGGTCCTTAATCTGACCAAACTAAAATGTATGCAAGCCTGTGTGTGCTATTGGGTTTGTAATGCATGTGCTTGTATATGTTATGCTGTGTGTGAGCGGGGAAGATGGGCGGATGGAGAGAGAAAAGCAGAGGCGGAATTACAGCATGGTACATTTTTCACAATCGTAAAAGGCTTGGAAGCTCACTTGAGGATGACACTGCAGAGAACACCGTTTATCAGTGTAGGCAGTTTGTCAGAGCTGTCCTCAAAGTACTCTTTAATACCTCTCCTCAAAGCACTGTCTCTCTCTCTTTCTCTCTGTTGCTACTTTTTCTTCCATCTGTCTGATTAGGGAAGCTGCTTTTCAGGTGTCTGCATATAATCATTTTCACTATAGCTCACAGATCATAGCGTACTGTAAAAAGTCACTAAAAACCAGAACATGATGGGGAAATTTGATAGATGAAAAGATTTTCACTGGATTTTGCACCCTAAAGGGGTCATATCATATTTTCCTTGATCTTTTGAGATAAGACTTGGTACGGTGCTATGGAACCGTACTGTATATATCAAAACTCAGAATTTCCTCCACATGCAAAAAAGGCTGTTTATTGAAACCGTGCTGCAAAAATTACACGTTCCATACTGCAGTTTTCCGATGTCAGACAGATGAGTGACAGATGACACATTTATATTACTTATTGGATAACAATGATGCTGGATATTATGTTTTTATGTCTATTTGTTAGCTGGGGGATTTGGTTAATTCATTTAGATTTGTAGGATACAATTGTTTTTATTTTCAAGAGTTAAACTGAAAGTGAGCCCCTTTGTGGTAATATGCGTCCAGTGGCATTATTATTATTATTAGATGTATGTTTCAACATCTTCATTATTCAGACATTTTAAAGTGTGTGTGGACCTTGATGAAATCGGGTGGACCTCAGTGCCTACTCTCAAACTAAAGTACATCATTTTACAAGTAGGGATACAAATTTTGACAGCTAAAAATGGCATTATCGGTTTTGGCTGAAAGAGAAAAATGTCAAAAAATGTGATCTGTTCTTGTGCATATAGCATTTAAAAAAGGTCTCAACTTGCAGAATACAGCAATCATAATTGTTTCAGGTAGAGATCGAACAAAACCAAGTTCATGTAAACAGTACAGGCTACACATGCAGCTTTTGGTCCGCGTTTTGGTTTGTAGCTTCACCAAACATTAGTAAACCATATAGATCAATTTAGATCAATCAAGTAGTTCTGGATTCAAATGAACCCAAACATAGCACGATGCGTAGATCTTGAGGTAATCCTCCTAAAGTGGCATTACATGCTATTTTGCTAAAGCTGTAGGACATCCGATAATGATGATGCAGTGTTTTTCAACGTCATTTAAGTTCCAACATCTTTTAAGTAGAAAGTGGATCTCAAATATGGTGGGTGAGTTTAGTGTGTAGGGACGATGAGTAAAGACCTGTCATGCACTGTTTTAGAGCAGGAGCATGCTTAAACTGGATTGATCACTCAGATTGACAGCTCTTGCATTTACCATCTGCCACAGAACAGAAGTGCACAACTGAAAGACGAGTGCTCATCCACCAGGATCTGAATACTTCTTACTTATTTTTTTTTACGTTTACACATGAAAGTAGTTTGTATGTTCATGTATTTGAGCGATTATTGTCATGTATGCAGGATTTTTCTACTTTTCCACGAAAAACTATTTTGTGTCTCATTTGATAAGACAAGCTGATGCGTGGTGAAAGGCAACACGAAACGTTTTGGAGGGCAAAAAATGAATTATTTTACTTTTGTTATTCAACTGATCAGAGCAAGTCTGATCTTAAAGACATAGTCCACCATGTCATTCCAAACCTGTGTGACTTTCTTTCCTCTGTGGAACATTTTGGAATATTTTGAAGAATGTTAGTAGCCAAACAGTTTTCCTTGATTTCCATTTTATGGATGAAAACAACTAAGACTAATTTCTCAGAATGTGGTCTTTTGTGTTCCACGGAAGAAGGAAAGTCATACAGGTTTGGATCAACATAAGGGTGATTTTTGAGTATCTCTTGAAGACACGTTTGCTGGCCAGTAGTACAGTAATGGAATGTAGCAAGACATTCCTTTAATCCATTCATACATGCTCACCACATTCTTGCCAGCAACACTCACATATTTCTGTCCCAACCATCTGGACCAACAGCAGGCCTGGATGCCCTCTGTCAGACTCCTTTGGGAATGGGGAAGGGTGAAGAGCCGGAGCGTCAAATTAATTATCCCAGCGAGTTTGTTTCCCACAGACAAGTGGGAAATAGCCTGAACATATCGAGCACCCCAAAATGTGTGGTTTTGACTTCCATCGCTCTTATTTTACACTGTTTAAAGTTCTTGTTTTGTCAGAAACAGCATTGTGATGCAAGAGTCTCAGTGGGTATCAGATATTTAATCAGAGTTTGGGGCAAAACAATGGAATGAGAAGAAGTGTTTCATGTGCTAAAGTCCCCTCCAGGCCGCTCCACATCTCACATTAAAAACATGTAATTGAAGCTGTTAGTATTCAGCATCTCTAATTGGATGCAATGCCTGTTTTTTTTTCTTTCTTTGCAGGATGCTGGGTTGGAAAATGCATCCTGGGCCTTCTTAGAAGAAAGATGACAGAATGCCCTGACTTCAGCCTGTGAGAGACAAGATAAGATGGCAAGATGGATTTCTCTGTTTCTTTTATTATTTTGCTTATCTTTTTTTTCCACTTATTCTCAGAAGCACAACTTGGTTATTGAGTGCTTTACGGTTTTAATTCTTTATTATTTTAAATGTTGTTCATCATATGGTAAGACCAGAAAGACCTCAATGCAATACAAATGGGAATCACACAGACCCTCCAGTGTTACTCAGTTTGGTGTGAACTACACAGCACACGTATATGTGTGTGTGACTCTCATGTCCGGCTTTTTGAGAGAGCTCTCGACCATTTCATCTTGTGCTTTGTGTTCTGGCTCTTTGAGGGCAGCTTGCTTTAAAGTCCCTGTGGTGAAGGTGCTCATGAACAGCGGGGTGTGTGTGTTGCTCTAAAGCACACTGAGGTTCTGTATTCTCTTCAGGAGTTTATCTAAGTGAGTTTAAAAAGGGCTGACCTGTAAGCTGAAAGCCTGTTTTTGATCATCTACAGTAAGATTTCACTTTCAACAGTACAAAATCTAAAGTAGATTTTCAGTGTATTGTGATGTTGAGAGGTGGGGTTTTTTTTAATAGAAGAAATGGAGAATAAGCTCACACAACATGTGTGAAGGTTCTAAAGGTCCTCACAAGATTAGTAAAACCTGAAAACACCTACAGAATTAATACACATATGTAATGTCTTAATGAAAATGTAAGAAGGCAGAAAGGTTTGTGTGAAGGTTATGTTTAGAAAATATTAGCTTAAACAATGTATGCCTGGGATCTTTTTCAGACCAAGGACCCTTTTGTGGATTGCAAGACCACCTATAATAACTGGTATAGTATAATCATAATCTTTATACAAACTTTATGATGCTTACATTGTGCAACCATTAAAAGACTCCAAAGCCCCCCATTATCCACAACAATATTCAAAGACCCCATGACTTTTCCAGTTGTTCATGATTTTACTGGATAAGGATTATTATTATTTTTTTTCTACTTGATAAAATATTTTATGACTTAAGATATAATTAATATTCATGAGTTTTTCAGGTCTAGAAAGAGATCCAGTATATATCCAGGTTTTCTAAGACGAGAGTCTTGTTTCTTACATGATAACAGATATTGAGGGGGTTCAATTAAATAATTAACATCTTGATTTTTTATTGTTTTAGCTCATTTCATGCTTTTGTCTTATTTGAATTTTATTTTATTTTTTTAAGTAATGCAGTAGTTCTCAACCAGGGGTTCGGAGCCTTGGCAAACTTCCAAGGGGGTTTCAAAAAAGACAAAACAAGCATGAAAATTACTTAGAAGTGAATGGCAAGGTCCTACCATGACACAAAAACTAATTAGTTTGTATGTGACAGTAAGTATTTTGCTTCATGACTGTAAATGAAACCAAATGTGTTTATACACTTGTCGATACATTATACCTGATATCATCCTATGAGAGGTTTTTATCCAAACCTTATTAATTACACTTAAGGGAGTAGTTGTCATCATCAAATTACAAGGCTGTAAGATCAATAGGCTCATTTCCCTCAATGAAATAAACATGAGATGATATAGGTTATATGGTCTACAGTAGGGGACAATTTCATTCACGGGAAGGATCAGCTTGTTTGTGACTGGTTTCTCGCGTTCAGGTTGAGGTGGTGAAAATGGCTTTTTTTGAGCCAAAAGTGCATTTGACATGGAGAGACTTGTTTTATTAATAAATCTGACGGACATGCTGATGCCTTTATATGTTGCAGTCTAATGTGACAGCTCCTTTTTTCTGACTCTCTCACAGATTTACACACAGATACACATTTTTTCCCTGGACATATTGAAAGTGAATAAGAATGTGGTGAAAGCCAGATGGATGGTGGCAGTCAGAAGAATTGTCAGAAGGGCTATAGCGAGTGGCTTCTAAAATAAGGTTAGTTTTTTTTTTTGTACAACAGGAACCTTATAGGAACCTGCTTCTTGCTTTTCACATTTTCATATAATGGTTTATGGGGATGTGGAATTTGAAAAACATTTGACTTGTGTTGAGGACTAGTGTTGGTTGTTGCAGGTTGATTGAGTTGGAAATTTGAAAATGGAGGTCATGTTCTACTTGCACTGAAAGACACAAAAGTTGTAAACACAAAATCTGTGTTGTTTTTAGTATATATTTATTTTGTTGTCTCTATAAAAAGTAGTATCCTTTAGCAGACACACTTAACCCACCAGTTCATCATTCAAGCCGCCATTCATTCTCCCCCGTCATCCAGAGATCTATTCAGCTGAGACTGTCTTTAAATCTGTGTGAATGGGATCAGATGTGACTCATACCCGTCAGATGAACACATTGACCAGCCATCACTGAAAGATCAGTGCTATAGAACAATGGACAAAAGATGTAACTGCAGGATGAAGGACTGAAGCAGTGCTGCTCTCACACACTAACTGGGTTTCTGCTGTATTCTGAGCTGCTTTTTCATTGACAGTTTTAAACCGTGTTTTGCTAAAGATGGTTTTTTCCAATAGTCAAAGTCTATCTTTAATTTCCCATGCATCCATCCATTCAGTTCTGTTCTTCAGTCCTTACAATTCATGCTCCTTCCTTTTTTTCATTTCTTTCTGTTGTTTTGACTCTTACATCTCCCTTCCTTTCCTCTTTTTCTCTACCAAGACTCAGAGTTGTCCATATCAGATATCTAAGTAATTTTCTTGTCAAACTCATTCAACAGCATATATCTGAGCTGCTGGGTCTGTCTGCCCATTGTAGTGACTGTGTATGTATGACACAGTGTTTTAGAGAAAGTGAAAGAGAGAGAGAGACATGTACAGTCATGGTAAATAATTTATACAGAATCATGCTGATAACACTAAAGGGAAAATAATATCCCCTTCATTATCTCAGTCTTCCTTTAGATACAGTTTAGCTCAGAGCCCTCCTTTCTACTCTTGCTCTTTCACTGCTAAATTGGCTTCTCTTTGGGTTTTATAGATTAAGGCTTTGACCCCCGCGTTCCGCTTCGTCTGCTTTGTGTGTGTTCTGACCAGTGTAAAACAACTAAAGGTTAAATCCCTCACTAAGGACTCCATTAATGCCCATCAGTTATCTGTCGGCCATGACTTATGAAGCATTTATGAGCTCTAATTAACTGCTTTAGATTTGTGTGCATGTGTGAATATGTGTGTGTGTGTAAATCATAACCTGACAGTCGATGCTTATCTTCAGCTTAATTAAACCCACATAAGTGCTGGGGCCTTTTCTTCTCTTTAACAATCAGTGAATATTAGACACCACAAAATTACCTTAATGAAGGGTTCCATCTCATATTTTTAGGCAGACATGGATATATAGTGCACACCTCCCATGTTACAATAGGTTATTCTGTACCTGCTGTGCTTGCTTCTCGTTGTAATGTTTAAACAATTTATCAGTTTTAACAAAAATAGGGTGGTACTAAATGTTATGTTTGCTGTTTGCCAAATTAGATTTTTTTTTGGAAGACTTGCTGAAGTCCAGATAATTATAAATGACTCACCAATTTTTACTTGGATCTGCTATCTGGTGTGTGTGTTTTATTCTTTTTATTTTATCATAAAAAAGAATAAAACACATAGGGTTTAGGCTGCAGGGCTTTGATGGCTCTCCTGTGATAGTCTGCAGGTCAAGACACTGACGCTTGGACTTCCTGGTTTAACCAGAGACTCCACTCTCATTTGACCCTCTCCAGCGCTCATCTCTCAGCCGATTGACCCAGCGTGACCCTCCTAACGTGACTGGAGTTCACAATAGGATCTTTCTGCAGCGTATTCCAGACAGGTGTTTTTTTTACGTCCGATAGTACAGACCGAGTCGGAGAAGAGTTATGTTTGTTTAAATCAGCAACAGATACTTCTCATGTCCGTTAGCCAAACTGGATAGCACTGCTGGTCCCTCCCTGAGCAGTAATTTTCTGAAACCCATCCATATCTACCCAAGCCATTTTTGTTTAAGACATCGCAACAAATATGAATGTTTTGGATGTTTTCAGTATTTGTCAGAGTATTGTCAGTCTCTCATCATTATTCTAGCAAATATTTACCAGTTTCATAAGCCTTGGAGAGTTGATTTCAAAACGGAAACTGTTCAGTTCTGTTCTGTCAGTCATTTCAGGGTTTTTTCCACTGGTTTTTGGATGTAATTTTTTCTTTGGATTGCAAACTGTTCTGACTAAACTGAGAATGAATATTCCTCCTGTGGATATTACAAGAATATTTAAATAGTTCTGTCCAGTTAATTGTAATCAGGGTTTCCGCGGGTCCTTAAAAGTCTTAAATTTAGTTGTATCAAATTTAAGGCCATAAAAAGTCTTAAATGGTACAAGAAAGTCTTCATCATGATTTCAAGAGGTCTTAAATTTAGGGATGGAAAGACAAGAATTGCGATATGGCTTAATGTGACGATTAAACTTTAAAAGGCTATTTCATTGAATAAATATGAGAGATGTACTTTTCAAAAGGTGCTGCGCTGCTTTGTGTACTGCAGTTACTGCTATTTCTGCCGTTCTGAAAGGGCCACCTGCTGACAGAGAATGAATTTGCATTTTCAATAAGCCCGTCTGCTGTTTTTATTCAGACCAAATTGAAAATTGACCCATACACAACAAACACACAGTTGTAAATGTGAACCGGTGGATCGCCAAGAAGCTAATGCTAAAGCATTTTAAAAATCTAATAATTTTACGGTTTAATATGTTACTATAGACATTGCCTTACCCCCGCTCATATGGTGTTAATTTTATTTGTGCAAGTCTTAAAAAAAGGTTTTAAAATGTCTTAAATTTTTGTTTTAGAAATTTAAAAAATCCTGCAGATACCCTGAATGCAACACAGTTTTTGTGGGAGAGAAACGGAGATGAAACCGCAGCAGCTTGTAAGAGAATCTCACTGTTGGATTTTACCAACATTATTTGAATACTGTAGAAATAAACAGAGTAGACAGTGTATACCTTATGAGGTCAGAAAGAATGTTTATTTTTGCAAGAATTCAAATAAAAATTTCAATTCTCATTGTCTTAAATTTTTTGTTTTAGAAATTTAAAAAATCCTGCAGATACCCTGAATGCAACACAGTTTTTGTGGGAGAGAAACGGAGACGAAACCGCAGCAGCTTGTAAGAGAATCTCACTGTTGGATTTTACCAACATTATTTGAATACTGTAGAAATAAACAGAGTAGACAGTGTATACCTTATGAGGTCAGAAAGAATGTTTATTTTTGCAAGAATTCAAATTAAAATTTCAATTCTCATTCATCAAAGAATCCTGAAAAATGACTCTCCCTCTGCTTTCATAGTGATGTTCTGTTTTCTCTTTGCCTTCTAATGGAATAATTGAAAAGTAGGCTTGGTAGTGCCACCCTCTTATACACAGTGTATATAGAGGATAATAAGCCATGCTGTTCAAACCCACAATCCATTTCAGCACAAAAAGCTGACCATCTAAATGTAATAGGATAGGATGAGATTACTTTCTAATTGAGGTGCGATATCAGGGGATATCTTTCCACAGAATATACTCTTATTTCTCCCACTCAGGCTTAAATCTATGTGTGTGCGTTCATAGTCTTACATGTCTCTGAGTCCTTTTTTTTATCAAGAGGCTTATCCAGGATTTCCTGGGAAACAGAAAAACAAAGTCTGAAGGAAACATGAATGACAGCTAGAGTGGCAGTGGGTACCGTGTGTACACCAGATTAGGGGTGATTGCTTTTGGTTTGGTGGATGGGATTATCACAGTGTTAAGATTTAATCCCCCATAGACAGCTATCTGGAGATCGAGATTAAATCCACCAAAGGATGCCAAGGGTGTGCAGTGATAGAAGAGCCATTACACATGCTAACTTTTTATGCAGATTGCATGGATAAAGGGTAATATGCCAGTGTGTGTTACCAAGGCATAATGTGTAAAGTACAAGTAACATCTTAGCTGGTTTTAATGGGAGTGAAATAGTTTTGCACCACTTGTTTGCACTGTTAAGTGGTGGTTAAACTTATTTATTTATTTAGTATTATTTTTATTTATTTATTCAAATGATTTGGAAGATAAACTAAAATAGTTGTTGGATCCAATTTAGCAATTTTAGAGATGTCAGATCCAGATCCATCTTAAATGAAGTACTGCTTTTTAGACTTGCAAGACGTGAGCTAGATAACAGTGATGCTTAACACAGCAGATTGTGCGCTGCTGCCATTAAATAATGCATGCATGTAGGCATATGTTGTCCCTGTCATAGCATCTCTACATGTGTCACCCCAGTCAGATGCAAGCTTTAATCCTGCTTGTTTTGTTAAATCTGCTCACATCCAGATCTTTTTACTGGGAACATGCACGTAACAGCACCTGCTAAAGCTAAGAGCAAGGTGAGCATATATGTGCTCCTCCTGTGTCAAAAGGATAAACGTTCAGCCCAGACGCCGTAAATGAATTCCTTGCAGAGGAGAAATTAAATTATGGCTCTCGGTTTGGCTGGAAAATGAGAGCTTAAGAACCTTATTGCAATATTGTGATAAATCAGGGAATTATGAAAGGCCAGATAGATGAGTGTGATTAGGGGTCAGTGTAAAGCCCAGCCAAGCATCACTCACCAAGGAACCTTTCCATCGAGTACCGCAGACACAAAACATTCTTAATCAATCTTTCAAGATTACGACTGGCCCCCGAGACTACATTTCCACTTTGTCCTGTAGGTAAAGGCTTTTGGGTAAAATTGAGGCTGTTGCTCTCTTTGGGCTTTGACTTCAAATGGAACAAGGTTTTGTTTTACTCATCTCTCAGGGTAATGGATTGGGTCAGCATTTCCATTAAACTGCATCGAAGTCAAATTCCACAGTGAGTGTGTAACTGATACCTGTGAGGGACTGATGAAGAAGCCAGAGAATAAAAGAAAGCAGGAGATTTAACATGCATACACTATGGCTTAGCTGAACAATATACTCTAAATACTACCTCGTAGTTTATTCCATAAATCCTGCAATAACATCCTTATACAACCATTGTCATAAATAATAGATATGATGGCGGTGTTCCACAGGGACTTCTCCTGGGTCATCTGGAGTTTACTGGGGAATGTGTGTAGAAAAGAGACCATATGTGAGAATCCTATGAATTATTATGAATAAATTGTGGTTGATAATAACCATTTTTTGATCATCTGCTAATTTTGTATCCTACTTTACTTATATACTGTATTATTGTAATCTTTACAGTATATTATATTATATTTATATTATATTATACCTTTGTACCTTATTTACCCTTAAAAGGTGCATATTAGTACCTATATGTACCCTGAGTAGTAATATGTACCCTTAAGGTACTACTGTGAACATTTTAGGGCTAAATAAGGTACACTTTGAGGATATTGCCCCAGTGACAAACTGTTGTAAAAGTAAAATTTTTGCACACCATGCAGATTGTAGGTGGTAACTGAATAAGATGTTTTTTTTCCCTGAAATACTGCTTGAAAAAGTGGCAGAACTGTCATGTGAATATGTCCCAAATAATTTCAAAAGAGTAGGCTGATGTCTGATTCAAAGCCTGACATAAAAATGGCAGGAAGGAAGGTTCTGTGATAACCATTGAACCATTGTGAGAGACTGTTGCTCAGACAGCCCAGCGTGTGAGCGGCACAGAGTCAGCCCCACCATTCATTGCAACTAATTGAATGCATTTGCTCGTGGCCATCAAACAAATGAGAATTTGTGTCAGGCTGCCGTTGACATACTGAATTGTGATAGATGATGTTCAAGCGTCTGACTCACATTTCAGTACCCACTGTATATACTGTATTATTGTAATCTTTACAGTATATTATATTATATTTATATTATACTATACCTTTGTACCTTATTTACCCTTAAAAGGTGCATATTAGTACCTATATGTACCCTGAGTAGTAATATGTACCCTTAAGGTACTACTGTGAACATTTTAGGGCTAAATAAGGTACACTTTGAGGATATTGCCCCAGTGACAAACCGTTGTAAAAGTAAAATTTTTGCACACCATGCAGATTGTAGGTGGTAACTGAATAAGATGTTTTTTTTCCCTGAAATACTGCTTGAAAAAGTGGCAGAACTGTCATGTGAATATGTCCCAAATAATTTCAAAAGAGTAGGCTGATGTCTGATTCAAAGCCTGACATAAAAAGGGCAGGAAGGAAGGTTCTGTGATAACCATTGAACCATTGTGAGAGACTGTTGCTCAGACAGCCCAGCGTGTGAGCGGCACAGAGTCAGCCCCACCATTCATTGCAACTAATTGAATGCATTTGCTCGTGGCCATCAAACAAATGAGAATTTGTGTCAGGCTGCCGTTGACATACTGAATTGTGATAGATGATGTTCAAGCGTCTGACTCACATTTCATTCAGCGCCGTGAAATGAAATCAAAGCTACTGAGGGGAGGAAAAATCCGTCTGTCACCAAATCTGATTGGCTTGTCCATTTGTCAGCGTACAACAGCATTGAATCGTGTGTCAAATGAGATTTTGAGACAGCATTTGTGTAACATTTTTGGGGATGAGACTTTAGGAACATTTTAATTTTGACTGGAAGACCCAGAAAAATAGTATTGCCTTTTGTTGTGTGTTTGTCGACTGGTGTTGTAAATAGAACTTTCTCTCTGTCTGATCCAAAGGCATGACAAGAGCAGTAGCCACTCGAGAGCACGTCTATGGAGGTGCCCTTGCTCTCAGAAACACTCACAACAGCATCTTAAAGGAATAGTTTACCCATAAATGAATTTCAACCATTGTTTATTCAGCCTCATGTTGTTCCAAACTCTTGCTTTCCTCATTAGAACACAAAAAGAGATACTTTGATGAATGTTCAGGCTGTTCTCTTCCATAAAGTAAAAGTGAATGCGGACTAGTGGCTGTGAAGTTTAAAAAAGCACCCTAAAGCATTATAAAAGTACACTATATGAGCCAAACCTTATATGCATAGAACTCTGCATAATTTTTGAACGAATGCATGCTTTGAGCAAGAGTGTGTCCTGGTGTCTTCTCTCAGCCCAGTTTAGCACTCTTACTGATTTAGCAGGAGGTGGTCTCAGAGCAGAGAGCTGCTTTGGCAGTATTGTGACAGCTCCACTCACGACTCAGCACCAATTTGGCTCTCCTCCTCTCTTGTGCTCCACTAATGATCATTGCAAGAGAAGAGGAGATAGAGAGAGGTGCTATTCTTTCATTTCACTGCCCTTACTAATGAGTGCCTGTCTCAGAGGTGAGCCTAAATATTCCCGGAAGACACGCACCGAGCCTTCAGCAAAGAGCCCAATGAGATTTTTTAAAAGACTTAATTGACAACAAATGGCATTATGTAATTTGCAGCCAAATTGGTGATCATTTATAAATATAAAAATGACTTTTTAATCGTGTTGTTAAAGACCCTGTCTCTAGACTTTGAATTAAAGCCACAAAACCACAAAAAGTAATCTTTAAGAGATTTTTTTTATTAAAAAAATGTATGTATAAATGTATATGCTTTATGTATAAAGACACTTGCACAACATCTCAAAGCCCAGTAAAGTAATATTTTCAGTTACAGCAGCGAAGATGATGCTCACCACAGTTTAACAGATACCATCCGTGGTGTCTGCAAGCAATTGGTTCTTGCAGAACATTTGTTTTCTTTAATGCGTTTTAAATTACCAGCTTAAATGTATAGGAGAAACAATACAGTATATACAGTATCTTATAAATTGACTCATTACGTTTTCTTTAACCTTCCTGCGTCTGCAGGGTGGCTGAGATTGTTTGTCATTCCTTGAGCGTCGTGAAGGGCCAGCCAATTTAAGCATCTTTCTGTCTGGAGGAAGCATGACCTCTGAAGACCTTGAATGCAACTTTGACAGAGGGATGCTGATTACAGTAACTGGAGTTTGGTGTTCAGGATCGAGCGATGTGAGCAAACACACAAAAAAACTCTTTGGTGAGTAGGCTGTTTAGTTTAGTTTAGTTTTGTGTAGTTTTGTTTTGCTTTGTTTTTGCTCTGCTTTGTTTGGATTTTTTGTTTTATTTTGTTATGTTTATCATCTGCCAGGGAAAAATCATACGTCCAATCACATAGAGAAGTACTAGCTGACTTTTCCTCAACAAACCGTATGATTTGAGGTTTTATTCATGTCTGTAGAACAAATGATGTGGCAGAATTTACACCCTAAAGTTTAATACTTAGTGGTTTATTCAAATTCCTAACTAGCAATTATGATACTTGCCTAAGCAAACACCACCAATGAGTCTATAAAGAATAGAGTAATTTTGAAGTGCGCCCTCAGAGAACATAGCTGGGAAATGCACGAGGCAGACCTGAATGACACTGCGCGAGACGGGATTTCCCCAGCGGCTGTTTCTCTCATTATCAGAGCCTTTGTGTGCCAGGAGCTCTGAGACTACAAACTGTACTCATTAGAGGGGAAGAGAAGGCAAACCGAGCCTGCTTCGTCTGCCCTAAATCTCTGTAACGTCGACTTGCTGTCATTTTTATAGTGCTGATGAGGCCTGGAGAGAGAGGACAATGGCCTTTTAAAAGATAACAATAAAAGCCTTCAGATGTGTCCCATGCTTCAAATGAGAGCCGACACAAATGTGACTGCCTACTTTTTAAAGGTGCCTTTTATACTGGCAGGAGGTTAAGTTTCTCACCTTAAGGTTTTGTAAAACAAACACCACTCTGCCTGTTATGAAGTCACTAATAAACTTATTGGGCCTGCAAACTACAGAGACCCTAAAGGGACATAGTGGTGGGAAAAATTAAAATCTTTTGCATTCTCTCACAAAACTTTTGCGTTCCCCTGAGAAACTTTGTGTTTGCTCTTAAAGATATTTGCGTTCGCTCACAAAACTTTTGCATCCCCTCGCAAAGATGTTCTCTCACAAAACCAGTTGGTTTCGGACAAACACTTTCTGTTTACTTTACAGCTTGCCGTGGTTCATACAGCTCTGTACATTCACAGTGGAGCGGTTCATATTTTTCCCACCACTATGTCCCTTTAAGGGCTCCGTTGCAAACCAATTTCTCTACCTAAACAGAAAAGCAACAAATCCTGGCTGGAAAAAAAGCTGTGACAACAAAAATCTTTGAGGACTCCTGTCATATTAAATTAAAAAATGATCACCCTATTTAAACTAAAAAACCCTCCACCTACAAAAACGGTTGATCTAACATATGCTACTTAGAGGTGTGTGTCATTTTAAATGCCAAATTCTTAAAATTATACGAACAGTATACTTCCATTTTCCTTAAAGGCCATGGTCCTGCTTTAACATTCTGCTTCATTTATCTTATGAATACACATTACATTTCAGAGGTTTCAGCTTTTGAACTTTATAGTTTTCTCTCCCTTATGTCAGGCCATCATCTTAAATGATTTTTTATGGCCGTGTAAGGTCAGCATTAAAAGTTGAACTGTTTAATATGGCGCTGTATAACAGAGAAGTGAAATTCTTTTGTAGGGTCATTGAAAGCCATTATGAAAATTGGATCAATTTTTCAGTTCATTGCCTCAGTATCAGTTGAACATCCTTGTTGGCTAGTTTGGCCATTTTTTAATGGAGGCTGTGGAGAAAGGGATAATCATTTTTTAAATTCCCTATAGGTAATAACATATAAAACAGACAACTGTTATGTTGTGTTGTTATATACAGAAAATCATTAAAAATGATTGAAGTGACGTCAAATATTCATGCTGAATCAGAATCAGAAAGAGCTTTATTGCTAAGTGTGTTTACACAATTTTGTCTTGGTGTCAGGAGCTTCCAGTACAGAAACTACAGACATAGTGCAGACATACATATAATTTAAGGTAATAAAGTGAAATAAAACACTATTAATAAAGAGAATAGACAACAAATAAAATATATAATATGGTAATAAAATGTAGAGAAAAAGAAAATATCAATAGACAGAATTGTGAATGTGCATTTACAGATGAAAGGTTTTGATAAGTTATTTACAGATGTACAGTCCTGAGATGTGTTGTGTATTATTGCTGAAACCAATGAGGGAAAATGACCCATAAGAGCCAAATGTCTTTGCATATGTTTGCACAGATATGGTTTTAATGGCAACAGTATTTGCCTAGTGTTTTGAATTTTGTTGCTGAGTCACAGAAGTTATTCAGAATCCAATGACATCCAAAACACCAGATGTATCGTAATGCACACACACACACACACACACACACACACACTGACTGTAGGTTTGACTCCTTATTGTCAAAATGTCATCATACAGTTGTAGTTGTTCTATACACCTTTATGTTGCATTGTTTTACAGGCTTCTTTTTTGTTTTCTCTCGGTTTTTTTGTTCTAATAGAAAATTCTTTATTGAATTCATCTTTCCTCAGCAGTAACACATACTCTGTTTGTTGAACAGGGCTGTAGGAGATGCTCACACACAGGGCCATGACGCATGATGCAAGGGAAGCCAACAGTGAACACAGATGTTAATGTGGTCACAAACAAGTGTTATACTCTCACTTTTTATACTCTCTCCCACACACATATACAATCAACACTGCTTTATTAGTATGAATATCAGCATTGCCATTTACAGTATTGCCAAAGTGTATACAAAGTGTATATAATATATTGTGTATGATACTGTGTATGTATTTATACTGTGTGTGTGTTTGTGTGTGTATATGTATATATATATATATATATATATATACGTATATACACTGAACTAAATTATAAATGCAACACTTTTGTTTTTGCCCCCATTTTTCATGAGCTGAACTCAAAGAGTGCTTATAAAATAAAGTCACTTGTTAGAGTAGCAAGTTGTCCATTAAAATACATGTTCATAACTGGTGCTTATTGATATGCTGATGTTGTGCTTCTCATTCTTCTCCCACACACACATACACAGATTTTGTCTTTCTCTCACACCCTTTCTCCATCTTGAGTGAAGCTCATTACTGTGGAGATGCAGCTGGGTTAGGGGCCACACACACTCTCACACAGAGGAACATGTGATGGTGTAAATGCGCTGAAAGGATAATTTGACACCCACTTGGCTATGATAGCCTGTAATTCTCTGACTCTTTCTGAACTCCTCTTCGGCACGCACACATAGAGTGCACTCTCTTGGGTGGAAACTACTGCAGAAGTGTGCCAGGTCTTCTCTCCATTTTTTCCGGATGCAAAAACCCATCTCACTCATGGATTTACGGCATGTATCAAAGCAATTCACAGCCACAGCTCAGTCAGAGGTTTAGTGGAGGAAACCTGGGATTTCTGTCCGCTCAATTCATTCAGAGCGACAGTGCAATTTGTTTCTCATCGTGATATGGGTGTTTTTCCCTCAGACATGCTAGCAGGCAGCATCATTGCTCAAGGACAATAGGCCTGACACCGACACACATTTTTCTCCTGAAAATTATTTACCTGCAGAAATGAGTCTTGTATCAGGATGTCACCTCTTTCCTACAAGGTGCTTTGTTTAATCTTCTCTCCTATCGCTGTTTCCTTTTCTGTCTCTATTTATAGATGAGGTATGATAAATTATCTTGTTGTCTATCGTGAGACATGAGGAAATGAAGAAATAACTGAATAGTTTCTTTGTACAGCACACATTGAATGTTTATTTCAGGTAGGAACATGATTCTCAGAAAACACAATTGTGTATCATTTGTACTTGCTTAGTTTTCAATGCAACAAGTTCAATATCTGCTTAAACATATAAATGTGAATTGATTGTTGTTTGATACGTTCAAACCCTGTGATTTACTGCACCCAAAAAAAAAAAAACACCTTCTTATTTTCCAGAAAAATATATGGCTGTCTTAATCTGAATAAATATAAATTTTCTTCAAGCAAAAATGTGAACAATATTAAAGACTGGGCAATTTAATAAATAATACACTTTTAAATAATCTTTATTTTATTTTTATTATTTAAGCATATATACATATATATATATATATATATATATATATATATATATATATACATACAAAAATCTCCAATGTGAGAAAAATAAACATAAAAAAGTATACTTTACCCCCTCTCTCCCCCCCAGATGCGTGTCTACACAGATAGACAGACCGAGTGATGAAAATCAAGGAAGTGATCCGTGAGCTGCAGGTCTGGTGAAATGTGTGTGGAGGTTACTTTACCCCCTCTCTCCCCCCCAGATGCTTGTCTACACAGATAGACAGACCGAGTGATGAAAATCAAGGAAGTGATCCGTGAGCTGCAGGTCTGGTGAAATGTGTGTGGAGGTTTGATGTATGGCTTCATCTCTGTACAGCAGCCGCTGCAGTCATTGAGGTAATGTAATAACCTACATCACAGTCATGCCAACATGCAGTGCTACAGATAGCACTGACTACAGTCAGATGAGTCCGTACAGGTCCACAGACCACCTCTCAGAGAGCAGGCAGACATACCAATCTCTAACGTATCACAGACAGTTGTGACATGAACATGCATTTTACGTCATAGTGGCTACTATATTGTGCATATTGGCATGGCTGAAGTGCTGTATTTACCTGCACTATCCATTTTCGAATACATTTTTTTATATACTAAAGCAGTTATCGTTTAGTGACAGGTAACCGTTTTCCTTTTCTTTCATGTGTGACATGCCTGTCATTTTTAAATGCTTATTATTGGGCATGTTGAAAGCACCACTGAATGCAACAGCTTTCCAAGAGCCGCAAAAACGAATAAGAATGACGGCATGAATGGATGAACGGATGGTGAAAACAAACTGTGAATGTCAGCGGCATGTTGTATATTTATTGTTTGCTAATCTGAATGTGAACAGTGTGTCTTTGGTATTCAAGCAGCTGCTACTCGGTAATAGGCAGGTCACCCTTTGCCAAATCACAAATAACAGTGCTGTAGCTTTGAGTGTGAGGCTATTGTCACATTTTAGCACTGTACTGAGATTCTTCAACTGTATTTCACTCTGCATATACAGTGGCTCCCAAAAAGTACTTGGAAGCTTACGCCATACTTACAAATGTATACATTTCAATGTATAAATATCAAACCAAGTGACATCTGCAAATAACTCTGAGCTGTTTCTGTGATGACTTTTTACCAGCTTGTTTAACAAAGTCACTGTCATAATTTTGAATACATTATTATTATTTATAATCAAGTCAAGTCAAGTCAAGTCACCTTTATTTGTATAGTATAATATACATCAAAACCTCCACACACATCTCACCAGACCTGCAGCTCACGGATCACTATATTATTACAGTATAATAATAAGTATAATCATACTATTGTTATTGTTGCTATTCTAAATAATAATATAATTAAATATAAATAATATATAGTTAAATATAATACATAATATATATTTATAAATAATATATATTTTAAAAAAATCTAAATATTATTTCTTGCAATATGTATTTTCATTTGTTTTTTATTTTTCTTCCAGTATATTCAAAAGCTACAATACAGTGCACTTCTATTGTAAGTTTACTTATTATCTTTCTTTAAAATAAAAGCCTCTTGATTTGATTTTATTGTCTAAAGAAATTCATAAATTCATAGAGTAACTTAAGTGTCCAAATACTTTTTGGGGGCCAGTGTACCTCTGTGGTTTTCCTAATTTCCCCTAATGTCTTTCCATTTCCCTTTGCCACCTTGCACTTCTCTCAGTTTTTCTCTCTCTCTCAGTGCATGTGTGTGTGTGCATGCCACTGTGTGTAGGGACCACAGGCCTGGGAGGAAAAACAGAAGAGACCTCTAATACTAATAAACGAGTGCAACTTTCTCTTTGCCTCTCTCGCACTCCAGAGCTTGCCCTCTGGGATAGCAGAGAAAGGCTGAATAATTGGAAAGTATCCTTACCTCCTATTCCGGAGAGATCCCTCTATTTCTCTCTCTCTGCATTTCTCTCTCTCCATCTTCTGCCTGCACAATGAGATACTGTTCTCATTTTGCCTCTTAAAAGGAACAATTAGCCTGCTTCGGGTGCATGTGTGTGCGTGCTTTCAAGATGGGGCTGAGAGAATATGGCATATTTACATATCTCTCTGTAAATTGTGTATTCAGATGGCTGAATGTCACAGTGCCAGGGAAGAGGAATAGTTTTCGGAGGCTCATCTGTGTCTCTTTCAACTCGCCCCCCCCCCCCAACATGCTTTGAGCTAATAGCACCCAGTGCAGAATGTACGACAGGAAGCAGAGTGATGCGAACTTCCTGCTATGCCGTAAAACGGCTAAAGAAAAACATAGCACTTGTACCTCTCTTCCACAATCCATCCTCTCCTCCCCCCGCCTTCCCCTCTCCATGCACTCATCCCTCCCAAAGCCCTGCGAGGAAAACTCTTAAACATGCATTTGAAGTAAAAGCTTTTTTTGTAATCTTGATAAGAGGGTGCAGGAGGTAATGGAGCAGTGTTGAATCGCTGAATGACAGCCTCGCAGTAGGGTCACGGAATGTTTCGCTTTCACCCCTTGACACCCTTGTTTTGGGGAAGCTGTTTTACCCATTTAACTTTTCGTCTTTTACTTTGACTCACCTGTCAACACAAATTTCTAGACAAGAAGAAATGTTAGGAGGTCTGTGCTGATTTAAAATAGCCAGATGCAAACTAAATATGGGTATCAAAGATGTAACACTAGAATTTTTTAACTGTGTCAAATTGATTGGCCACGCCTCACAGGAAGTTGATATCGTTCTTTTGTTCTTTCTATCATTCTATCTATTGTTCTATCAGTTGTTCTATCAACAGTTCTATCAATCTATCTAATAAATCTATTGTGCTATCAATCTATCATTGAATTTAATCCATACATACATACATCTTTCTATCTGTCCATCAATCTATTATTCATCTATTCATTCTTTTATCCATCCAATATCTTTCAACCTGCCCATCCATCCATCATTTTCTTCTTTCTCATCCATCCATCTATCCATCCATGCATTGTTCATTTTTTAATTTTATTCATCCATCCATCCATTGTTCTGTTCTTTCTATATCATCCATCAATCCATCCAGTATCCAACCTGCTTATCCATCCATTATTCGGTCAGTTGTTCTGTTCTTTCTGTATTCATCTAGCTATTATCCATCCATCCATCCATCCATCCATCCATCCACCCATTCATCCATTCATCCATCCATCCATCCATCTATTCATCTATTCCATATCTGTCAACCTACTCATTCATCTGTCAATCCATCCATACTTCCATCCATCATTCTGTCAGTTGTTCTGTTCTTTCTGTATTCATCTAGCTATTATCCATCCATCCATCCACCCATTCATCCATTCATCCATCCATCCATCCATCCATCCATCTATTCATCTATTCCATATCTGTCAACCTACTCATTCATCTGTCAATCCATCCATCCTTCCATCCATCATTCTGTCAGTTGTTCTGTTCTTTCTGTATTCATCTAGCTATTATCCATTCATCCATCCATCCATCCATCCATCTATTCATCTATTCCATAACTGTCAACCTGCTCATCCATCTGTCAGTCCATCCATCCTTCCATCCATCATTCTGTCAGTTGTTCTGTTCATTCTGTATCTATTACCCATCCATCCATCCATCCATCCGTCAATCCATTCCTCTATCAATCCATCATCCGTCCATCCATCATTCTGTCAGTTGTTCTGTTCTATCTATTCTATTCTATACATCTATTCATCTATTATCCATCCATCCATCCATCTTTCTGTCTTTCGTTGTATCTATTGTTCTCTTTGTCTATTTAAAAGATATTAAATGTTTATTAAAAAAACATTCAAAACTTTTGAACAAGGCCATTGTCAAGCAAGCATTCATAGTTTGACCCAGAACGCTATGGCAAAGGCATAGCAAAGCCCTGGCAACCACCCAGGTTTGATGAGATTTGCATGAGCAAGCACTACTCGCATTTTCTTTAGAAAATCTTGTTAAATTTATGTAAACTGCACTAAAAATAATGTGTCATGACATTTCGCTGATTTTTGCAAATTATAGCAACAAATCATGTTCAGCATGCATATGTAATATATAGCTGTTTCTTTTATTCAAGCTTGTTTTTGTATCTCTTTATGTGTACATGTGTGATGGATTGTGCTTATTCGCATGAATAATGTGCAAACAAATTTTTTTGGACGTTTATGTGTGGCAAGGAGTCTTACTGTCTTGTTTTATTTGCTTAAATATTTGATTTCATACAAACATGTTTGGTGTTGGGAGATTTTACACCTTTGTGCCACATGTAAATAAATATTGCTGTGGTGATATCAATGCTACAATGAGTATTTTTCCCACACGTCTCTACATACAGCACATATATACATGTATTTGTCACGGTGGAGAGAATGACAAGGAATGACAGGGGAGTTATCAAAGCCTCATCCCCTGAGTCAGAGACGCAGATGGCTGTTAAAGTTGGTAATAATATGCTGGCAGAGGTCCATGAGTTACAGTGTGACTGTCAGTGCAGGCAGGGATCAGAACAAGAAGAATGAATGGCATTTAAACCATAATGACAGATTTGAAAGGGGTGGTTTTGGATTTAAATGGCATGGGGGTGAGTAAATGATGAGAGCATTTTCATTTTTTTTGGATAATATGGTTTTACATGAGTTGGGCTTTTGAAAAAGCTTTTGAATGGTTCTGTAGTGTATGTGGTAAACCTTTAATTGTCTGCAATGTGATGTTTTCGTCTGGGCTGTAGAGACTTCAGCTGCACTGTCAGTGTGTTTGATAGGTGTCTGGAAGATTCTGAGCCGAGGGACCACGGTAGAGTCACTGATTCTTGAGGATTTTTATTTAGCTGCAGCTGCTTGAGTAGTTTTTTTTTCTCTCTAGAGGATGGACATTTGGTCAGATTACTCTCTTTTATGGTTGTGTTCTCAGTTTTATTTCATTTTAACAGTCTTTCCTGATCAGAACTCCAGGTCTTTTAGTTGCTTCTGTTTTAGTAGAATTTGCTACAAGTCCATGTTTAAAGGAATAGTTCACCCATAAATGAAAATTTGCAGAAAAAGTAACTTACTCTAAGGCCATCCAAGATGTAGATGCTTTTTTCCTCACTGGAACAGATTTGGAGAAATTTTGCATTACATTACTTACTCACCAATGGATCCTCTGCAGTTAATGGGTGCCGTCAGAATAAGAGTCCAAACAGCTGATTTAAACGTCATGATAATCCACAAGTAATCCACACGACTCCAGTCAATCAATCAATATATTGTGAAGCAATAAGCTGTGTGTTTGTAAGAAACAAATCCATCATTAAGCCATTTTAACTTAGCTTCTGACCAAAATACTAGTCTATAATACATAGTTCATTCCTCCAGTGAAAAAGTCCATCCCCTGTTGTTCTCTCACATCAAATTCCACCAACATATTTGTTTTCATTTTTAAACAGAACTTGATCTGTGTATATTTCACTTCTAATTCAGATAAGGTGACTTTTTCAGTGGAGAAAGCAGTAGGACTTAATGTCTCAACAGTTTGAAATGAAAAACATCTTGATGGATTTGTTTATTACAAACATGAAGCTTTTTTTGCTTCACAAGATGTTAACTGATGGACAGTTGTTTGCTAGTAAGCAACTGGCCTTGGATGTTTTATTCAAGTGTAAATGGTCCATCAGATGTAAATACTGTGTATTATGAACTGTACTCAGCTTCCTGTGTCAAATAAATATAAGGAAATGCTAACATCGCTGAAGCATTAGTGTTACTTTGAGTTTGAACACTGGTAATTATTTTGTCCGTAGGGACTGGGGAGTACAATAACTTCACGTTCACATACACTTGATATGCTCTGCATTTGGTAAGACTGCATTAGGGCTAAAAATAAACAAGCTTTCCAAAGGCAAGCACATCCACCATTATATATAAACATATGTTGACATAGTGTGTGTATATACTGTATATGTGATCTTCTGAGTGTGTTATCAGTGCAGGAAGATAAGCCTGTGTGTTTGCAATATGACAATGTCTCAAAAAGGAGAAAAAATAGTAGCTGACATTGATCTGAATGTGCTATATGCAATACTGCAATATTATACAATATTTTATTGCACTAAATTAGTGTAAAATATTGTAAAATCATGGCTTTTTATTCAATAATATACCTGTTTTGTTTTTGTTTAAATAGTGATGTCTGTCCACATCCTATAATGCTGATGGAATCAAAACATTGAACCATTAGAAATGGATTAATATCTGAAAATAACAGAGAATGGTTTCCTTTCATCATCTGCTTTTTTATTAGCCTATTTAGAGTGTTTTACTGAGTAATTAAAAACTCACAAACGGACGACAAAATCCGTCCCGCCCATCTGGTGTCAAGGAGACAGCTGTTACATCCCTTCTCTCCCGGGGAGCAGATAGAAGAGCTTGCTCTGTTATTTCAGACAACATCGATTAAAACACTATGGATACACAGCATGCAAATCGTTACAGTGACTCTCAATCAGGTGCCAGAAAGAATGAAAAATCTTTATAGCTAATGAAAGTGCAAATGAGGCATTTGGTTAATGATGGGGTGAGGACAATATTGGCCTGATTGCACGAAAATGAATTAAGTAATGCGTGTTATGCTCTGAGACAATTGTTGCTTTAAAAATCAATTTTATTGAGATGCGGAATGCTGTGATTTTAAGAAGGAACTTTCTTTTTCCTCTCTTCTCGCACACATTTACCTGATACAGTGCCATTATTATGCTTGTGTATTGGTCTATTAATCACAGGCAAAGGAGCGTAGAGTCACAGATCTGTATGCTATATAAATATACCCGGTATTGTATCGTCCCACTCTTTAGAACACACTGTATTAGCTGAATAAATTCCCAGGACCTCTAGTAGAAAATCCATATCTTGATGCTTGACAGTTTACACGGTGCAGAGTGTTGCAGAGTCATACTTGCTTGAAGCTTTGCATTGTGCTCTTTTTAATGAGGCGTGAATGTGGCGTGAATAAATTGTTGTGTGTTTTCTATCAGGGTGCATAAAATGGGGTGGGGGGTGAGGGGGGAGTGTGAGATGGATTAAACACATCAAGTGGATGATATCACTTAGGCTAAGCTGAATAGCTCCTTGTAGACAGAGAATTTCATACTGTGTTTGTAAAAAGGGTTTCTCCGGGTCTTAAAAAGTCTTAATTTGCTCTTCCATAATTTAAGGCCTTAAAAAGGTCTTAAATCAGAGCAGAAAGTCTTAAATTCATGTTGTCCTAGCATTAAATGTTGTATGCATTGCAAAAATCATTATCTTCCTCAGTATTTTTGTTTTCCAATACAAATATAAACAAATATTCAGATGCAAAATGAAGAAATTAAGTGTTGTTTTCTGAGAAATTGAATAAAATTGAGAAACAACAACAACAAATATGCCTTTGAATTAAGTAGATTTTTCTGAGCCCATTGGCACATATTTGTTCTTGTTTTAATCTTAAACTGGCTTCTCTAATTTCTGAGAAAACGCATTATCTTATGTCATTTTGCTTCTAAATTAAATTTATCTTGATTTAAGAATGTTTTTGAGGTGGAAAAATGAGACAAAAATAATTACTTCAGTAAAAGGTATTTCCATATTCTAGTGTTTGAGGTATTCAAGGCTTCATTTTTTTTTTGTGGTAAATTAAATAAAAAATGGAGTTAGGAAGTTATTTGTTCAAACTTTGAAGTGTTGCTAATACACCTCATTGTATACTCCCCATACATTTACTTTTAGATAACATATTGACATTCCCTTCAATTTATTCCTTAAAATTCCTTTACTTGGTTTTAAAAAGGTCTTAAATTTACCTTCCTGTCTCCCAGATAGCATTTTTCTCCATCTGCCAACAGTTCATCTGCTGTGCCTCTCTTGACTGCACAAACATTTTGAATAAGTAAAGTTAGGCTCTGGTTTCAGTGCGGTTTGATAGCAGGGGTGCGTAAGGTCACCCCAGGGTTGGTCTAAAGGGAAAACCTCTTCATGTTACATAACAAGAGCAATAAAAATTGTATAAAAGAATGAGAAACAACATCTGACTCATTCTACATGTGTAATTGTAAATTATGTTTTTGAAGGCTTAATTGATTGTACATTTTGCCTAATAGCAGGTACTAATAGCCAAATGGCTGTGTGTTAGAGGCATAGAAAGTCATGCACAGCCTGAGGGCAATACAGGATGCGCAAAACTAAAATGTTAAAGGGGAACAAGTGTTTGATTATGTGGTGACTTGTTTTATGCATTTCATACTATGATGAAACACCTTGATATGCAATGTACCAGATGCCATGGTTGAAAAGGAACTTATGCTGCTTTTTAGCTGGATCAGTGTTCTTTTTGAAAACCCATGCAATGCCAAATGAAGATTTAATAGCCTGTGCAATTACTAAGTCTAATTAGCAGCCAGTGAGTTTAGATGCTGTAAATTTCAGGATTGTTTCCACTGATTCATTGGTGCTGATGAGGCCTGAATCAACACAATGTGGTTGGACAGATGGACGAACCTAAAGGGACAATAGGCCTTATAAACTACAAATAGGCTGCAAGATTTCTTTATATGTCAAATTATTTTCTTTTTTAGCATGTCTGCATGTAAAGAAACTGTTTTGGACTGGCTATGCAGTGATTCAGTGTTCAAAGTGTATTCGATATTTGTCATTTTAGTGTTCTGTAAATCTAGAAGCAACTGTTTTGGTATTTAGAGAAGGTTCCATGCTGCAAGTTTTAAAAGCATCAACTCAAATGCATTGAATTAGTTCATATTTAAAGCATCAATCAAGTAGCCATATCAGAGCAATGCAATATGCAATGGTTTGCATTGTCATAATCCGTGCAAAAGGCAGTGTAATGGGAATGAATGATATGTTGAAGGATATTTTACAGTGGGACAAAACATGTCTATTAAGAGTTAGTCCGGCTATTTGCATTGATTGAATCCTATATGTACTGAATTATTTGTCATCAGTGTGTTGTAATATTTCTCTAGTAATGTTGAATTGTATATAATTTACATATAATCTCATATCATAATGTAATTTCTGTAAGTAATTTTGGAAGAACACAGTTTAAGGTTCGTCTGACGCAACTCAAACTGCTTTGGCGCCATTAGCGTGAGGTAAGATGGCTTTTCATACAACTGTTTTAAACAAGCAAAACATATTTTTTTTATGATATTCTAGAAATAAGGAAAACTATATAGCGCCCCGTTATGACCGTAAGTAGATTTTTAATGAATGAAAACGGAAAGCTCACATGACATAGGCTACCGCGTCAGGTAAATAAATGAAAATACGTTTGTTCATTCGAACTTTTGTGGTCTCTTAAACGCTTGAAAACAATATTGAACGTTCTTCGTGGTATCTCTAGAATTAATACTGAATTAAAACGTCTTAAGACATACTTCTGTGGCGTTTAAACCTTTAAATAGAAGCGGTCAAAACCCTAATTCGCACCCTCATTGAAAGCATCAATCAAGTAGCCTAATCAGTGCCATAGTATACAATGGTTTTCATTATTTTGATAATCAGCGCAGATGGCAGTGTAATGGAAACTGATGGTATGTAAAGTACATTTAGAGTGTCTAATAAGATGTAGTGACTAAAAGGAATATCTCATGCAATTAAACCGAGGCTTCTGTATAGAGAGCAAAGCACTATATGCGCTGAGGAAGCGGATCGCCTGTAAAGCGGCACTGCGGCAGTACTGTATCAATGCGCCCGGTCCCCGCTCGCTTCGGGTTCCTGAAGCACGGACTCGCGGAGAGGAGTAGTGTCGCTTCCTTGCAGGATTTATTTGTTTGTGGAAAAATTTCTCTTTTGTTTTCCGTTCTAGAGCAGCGCGCTTTCCGAATGCCGACGACTCGCTCGGACGGCCCTCCTCCACTCGCCAGGCTTTGCATGTGCGGCTTTTGTCCTGCAGGAGAGAAGGCAGGCTTTGTGTTTTGGTGGATCTAGAGCTGAAGGAGGCACTGCCAGGCGCTGCTGCTGCTGCTGCTGTGGGTTGGACCGGCTACGGTGCGTGAGATTTACTGACGGAGAGAGAAAGAGAGAGAGAGAGAGACAAAAAGGACTCATGGAAGACAGCGAGAGTGAAGGGAGGACTGGCAGGGAGTGTAAATACATTAAAACCATTTATATATTTGGGGTGTGTGTGCGTGCGCGCGCGCGTGTGTGACAGGAGTGCCAGCACGCACCATCATCAGGTTAAAAGGGATATGTGGTTGGGAATGGCTTTGTAATAATAGCCCACCTGGACCATTGGTCATTGCTATTGGTAAAATGTTTCTGGAATGCATAATTTATTCGAAAAAGTCAGATTGCAATGCTGATATTCAGTGGTTTGGTAGTGGTGGATTTTGAAGGCAGATGAAGGTTGGTGGCTAGTGAAGTTTAAGTTGATGGGTGTCTATGATGTCATAATGTAGCTGTTGTAGATGTTCATGTCATCTTGTGAAGTTCTCGTTGATGCTTGATTATGATGTCCGTGTATTAATTTCACTAGATAACATACACTTACAATTATGGCTAGTTGTGATATAATGTCTTGTTTATGTCATCAGATGATGTTTAAGTTGATGCTTGATTATGATGTCATAATGTAGTTGTGGATTTGGTAAAGCTGATTGATTATGATGTCATTGTTGCTACTGTAAATGTTCATGTTATCTTGTAAAGTTTACATTTTTGGCTGATTGTCATCATAATGTAGGTGTTCATGTCATCTAATGATGGTTAAGTTAATGCTTGATAATGATGTCAGTGATTTAGTGAAGTTGATGGATGATTATGATGTCATAATGTACATGCTGTGTATGTTTGTGTGATTTAGTTTGAAGCTGAGAGCAGATTATGATGTCATAGTCTGCTGCTGCTGTGGGTTGGACCGGCTACGGTGCGTGAGATTTACTGACGGAGAGAGAAAGAGAGAGAGAGAGACAAAAAGGACTCATGGAAGACAGCGAGAGTGAAGGGAGGACTGGCAGGGAGTGTAAATACATTAAAACCATTTATATATTTGGGGTGTGTGTGCGTGCGCGCGCGCGTGTGTGACAGGAGTGCCAGCACAGGGCATCATCAGGTTAAAAGGGATATGTGGTTGGGAATGGCTTTGTAATAATAGCCCACCTGGACCATTGGTCATTGCTATTGGTAAAATGTTTCTGGAATGCATAATTTATTCGAAAAAGTCAGATTGCAATGCTGATATTCAGTGGTTTGGTAGTGGTGGATTTTGAAGGCAGATGAAGGTTGGTGGCTAGTGAAGTTTAAGTTGATGGGTGTCTATGATGTCATAATGTAGCTGTTGTAGATGTTCATGTCATCTTGTGAAGTTCTCGTTGATGCTTGATTATGATGTCCGTGTATTAATTTCACTAGATAACATACACTTACAATTATGGCTAGTTGTGATATAATGTCTTGTTTATGTCATCAGATGATGTTTAAGTTGATGCTTGATTATGATGTCATAATGTAGTTGTGGATTTGGTAAAGCTGATTGATTATGATGTCATTGTTGCTACTGTAAATGTTCATGTTATCTTGTAAAGTTTACATTTTTGGCTGATTGTCATCATAATGTAGGTGTTCATGTCATCTAATGATGGTTAAGTTAATGCTTGATAATGATGTCAGTGATTTAGTGAAGTTGATGGATGATTATGATGTCATAATGTACATGCTGTGTATGTTTGTGTGATTTAGTTTGAAGCTGAGAGCAGATTATGATGTCATAGTGTAGCTACTAAAGATGTTCATGTCATTTGGTGAGTTTGAAGATTGATGATCATGATGTCATAATGCAGCTATTGTAGATGTTCAGGTCACAGATTTTTGTCATATATTTAAATTTCAGTCACAGACTGGAGATGATTCTGCTAAAAACTTAAGCACACTTGACAGAATTAATGACAGAATTATTTATTATTTTGAGCAATGTCATTGTTTTATTTTGAGATTAATGAAAAATAATGCCTAGCATGAATAATTTCAGCGGATGTTAGTAATTGCTATTCAGATGAAACACCTCTTTGATAACTCCGAGTGTGGCAAGTTGTAGTGAAGGTTTTCAGGGTTTTATCTATAGTTTGGTGACATTGAAAAATGAACAGAGGAACCCTGAGTAGAGATTATCAGTAGAGTGCAGAATGATTGTGGCTGTTTTTGTGTTAAGTACATAGATGTAACTGTATACAGAAGATGACTGGAAGTCAGCCATAAATGTTCTGTCAGTGTAATCAGCTGAACTAAAATTTGCTGTGAGAAAATGACATTTTTTTCCTTGATCTACAGCTCTGTTAAGAAAAATGAATAATTTCCCCCCTCCTGTCTCCGGTTATAGCAGTCTCAGAATAATGACAGTGTGCAGGAGGAGAAATATAAGCTCTTGAATATGTAATACTGGAGATCTAGACCCAGCTCTGTAAATGGCTCATTATGTGATGTATTTAATCTGCAAGAACACATTCTGAATAATTTTGTTTTCTTTCAAGAAACTGTAAGATCTGGGAAGAAGGGAATGTGAAAGTGACTGTAGTCATTGTGGAATTAGATCAAAAGGAAGGCATCTTAAGATGATCTCTTGCAGAGAGTCCAAATGTGTTGTGAAAATCGCTTTATTCATATGCCTGCATGCATGATATATTCCTATGTATAGCTAAAGGTGGGGATTCTGGGAAGGCTCTCTGAGAGAACATTTCAAACGTCTGCTCTCTGTCTCTTTGACTTGTAGGATGGGAAGGAGTCAGACTGCACTTAAACAGAGTGTTGGGTCCATGAGGACAGCCATGCGGAGACCTGCTACAGCTCTGTTAGAAGACGCTTCAAGTGATCTGCCAGTTTGTTTCCCTTAAACGTGGGCTGAATTTGGAAGTTTGGATCCAGCTTGGCAACCCTTAACAGGATTCGATTTTGGATTTCTGTGCTTGAGGATATATGCATTTATCCTTCTGGAATCTCATGTGCGTATTGCACTCCAAGCAAAGTCGCATGCCATCAGCTGGTTTTGGAATTTGGATAATTGCACATCTCTCACTGGAGTACAGTTATTGAGCTTTCCATTACAGGTGTTTGTTGGGAATCGTTCTTCATCCACCTCTGAGCACGGGCCGAGAGCCTCCTAACAGGAAGTGTTCGGTTGGGTGTGTCATCTGGTGAAATGGATGGCCCACAGAAAAAGCGGAAGTCTCGGTCGGTGCGAAACCGGGAGCGCGTGTCTAACGGGATCAGGAATAACCATGTCCGCGGCTCCATGCTTCGATTCTCCTCGGATTCAGAGAAGGAAGACCGCACCAACCCCTCCTCTTCCACACGACCCAGGCCACCGAGGAGGAAGAGAAAGGAGTCTACCTCTGCTGAGGAGGACATCATTGATGGATTCTCAATATCGGGATTTATGACGCTGGAAGCTCTTGAGGTAAGAGACTTGTACTGCAGCCTTTGCGTGAATGTGTTTTTAACTGCTGTTTTTTGGAAGTGCTTGTTTGGTTTGGCTGTGAAAAGCTCAGTTGCGGCATAATGACTGGTTTATTATTGTCTGTAGACTGCTTCTTTCTGGACTCTAATTGCCTGGGTCTGTTTTGCACAGTATTGAATTTTCTGTTGTTCCTCAGTGAGTGTGTTTGTGATTCAAGTAGATGTGGCTTTTTAAGTCATTTTCCTGCCAAAGATGTAAAGTGTGTCCAAATTTGCTTGATTGCTTTTGTAGTATACATTCATACTTAAAATTCCAACATGAAGTGCACTTCATATACCCGGATGATGCACTTATTTTATTGAAAAAAAGAAAAAGAAAAGAAATGAAAATGTAGAAGAATAAAAGGGGGATCAGACTCTGATGTTGGATGAGAAAATAACCATGTAAAATTCATGCGCTAGACATTTGAGTGTCTGTCTAGTGTGCCATTTGGGAGACAGCCACAACTGTGGATGTCCGCTGTGATGTGGTACTTCTTTAAGATGCTGTTTTGAGAAGATTGACAAAGTTGTTTTAGATTGAGTTTGATGCCTGAATACTAAGAGTCTAATATAAATATACAGAAATCATCATATGTAGAAATGATGTCATAATGTAGCTGCTGAAGATGTTCATGTCATCTGGTGAAGCTGAAGATGGATGATCATGATGGCATAATGTAACTACTGTAGATGTTCAGGTTACAGATTTCCGTCGTATATTTAGATTTTAGTCACAGAATTTTGGTAAGAAAGATATTTCTGCTGAAAAGCTTCATTAGTTTAAAAAACAACTTAAACACACAACTTGAACAAAGCCTTGTATCATTTTGTGATGAAAAAAAGAAAAGAAAAATAATACCTGCAGTAGAAAGAATAATTTCAGCTGATCTAAGTTTAAAGTTTAACTGTACTTCTATTAGGGGTGTAAGAAAATATCGATACACGTGAGTATCGCGATATTTCGTTTGGCGATACTGTATCGATTCTCAAAAACGGAATATCGTTTGAGAATGTTTAACATCTGTATTTATTTTATTGTTTTAAAATTGTTTTGTTTTCTTTAGAAATCCTGCAAGCTTCTTTTTATAAAATACAATTTTATACATTTAACTAAAGGATCCTGCAAGCACTTACATTTTTTCCCCTTGACTCGTACTGGTCAAAACGTGGTTCAATAACGATGAATGTTACAGGGACTGATTATTGCTAATGCAGATCCCACTGTGTTCTGGTTAAATAATTGTTATTTACTTTATTTATTTATTGCTAAGGTTTGCATATGGTGGTGTGTTCTTTATGACAGCTTTCCTAAAAATATATCCAATTCCTAAAATAAGAAATATCCCAATTGCTTACAGTATCGCAACATATCGTATCACAACCCCTGTATCGTGATACGTATCGTATCGCCAGATTCTTGCCAATACACAGCCCTAACTTCTATAGAAATTTATTTCAATATTTCAATGTTATTGTTTAATTTTTTAATTAATCATATTTTGTAAATAAAAACTAAACTAAATATATAAATAAAAAAGATTGGGCATGCAGGTGTATTCACGTATGGTTACAATTTAGTTTTTTTTTTTTTGCCGTCATTCACTGTTACTTCCATATTGTGTTTCTGACTTTGATGTGTTATATCGTAGGTGCTTCCCAGGAGCACTTGTCAGCAGCATTGGCCTTCACCATTGTTTCATTTGTCAGTCTTGACAGGACATCTGTAGAGTGCCATCCTGACTTTCAGCGTCGCTCTTGCTGTTAAAAGCCCAAGAGTGTGACACGACAAAGCTTTGCACGCTTTACCCTCACATCCCCTACAGATGCTGTTGCATTGTGTTGCATGTTCACTACAGTAATCTGTGAAAGGAGCCCGTCAGCAGCTTACGCTGTCACGCTAGCGCTGTGAACCGCAGGCGCAGTTCTCCAGGGGTGACATCCAATTCACCGCTCTTTACTGTTCTGGGATCTGTGACTCATAGCCATCCCCTTCATGCTATGTCGTTTTGCTCCATTTAGAACCTCACAGAGCAGGAGATCCTAGTCTAGATCCTGCATGTCAACGATCAGCTTCATTCTCATTCATGCAGCTGAGATGATCATGGGACTTAACGAGCCAGTGGAACTAGACAAATCAAACGTACAGTATGTTAGCCTATTCTATAACATAAAGTCTTTTAATAAATTACTATTTTAATGCTGTAATCATAAAAAAGAGTATTATTACTGTTTGTTGCAGCTTTTGTTTTAGTTGTGTTTCTTGTTTAGTTTTAGTTGTTTTTTGTTTTGTTTTGTCTGTAGTTTTGTGTTTTAGTTTAGTTTGTTGTGATGTTTTGTTTTGTTTTGTTTTAGTTGTGTTTTGTGTTGTGTTGTGGGTTTTTTTGCCATTATTTTTAAAAGGTTTGGAAATAATGAGGAAGATAATGAAACTAGATGGGGAAATGAATGACAAAAGCTGGAATCGCATTTTCTGCATAAACACCAGAGGTAAACATATCAGCGCAAACCACTATGCCACAGCTCCAATTTTATTGCATTTATTTTTTTCACATGAATCTATATCCATTTTGCACTGATTGTTTGCTGTTGTGATTTTGGCCCATAAATGTAGCAGTTAGGGATGCACGATATTATCGGACCAATATCAGAATCGGCTGATAATGGCTTTAAATGGAAATATCGGCATCAGCCTGATATGAAAAATTACACCGATATATCTTTCCGATAAGAGGAATACATTAACTCACATGTGCTCAGGGTGTGCTAGCGATTAGCTCACGTCAACAGTGAGATTAGATCACATCAGCAGTGTGGCTCATTCTTGAAGCAGTTTTGCCTGAATGATGATTGGATTCACTGTTTTGGATTGCTGCATTTAAACTGAGAATGCACATACAGAATGACGCATTCAGTGTATGATAGAGTAAACAGTAATAGCATGTGCAGCGGCAGCCTCCCCCAGGTCCTAATGCCCGCTCAGTAAGGAGTTTTAATTCCGTAGGGGGCGCTGTTGGCCTACTTCTAATAAAATAAAAGCAAAATACACAAATCATATTTAGACTGTGTTTATAAAGCAGTAATTGATGCCATAAAATCATGAGTATGTTTTGATTTAAAGGTCAGAAGGTATAGTTTACATGAAAAAAAAATCACAAACATGACACTTAAATTAAATAATTTTATATATACTGATTTATTCATTAATGTGTAATATGTTGTATTTTTAAAACAAATTATGAGCTCTAAAAGATTTTCAGAATTTGTACAACTCTTTTGCTTTAGACCATTTACAAATGTTAGATCTTAAAATAAAATGTTAAGGTTACCACTGCATCTTTCTGAAAAAAATGCAGCATTTGAATATAGTTTATTTATAGTTATTTTCAAATGTTCAATGTACTGTCATTATAAACGAACTTCATTATTGTTTGTTTAATTCTAACAAATAAGTTCTTGTTAAAAACGAACTAAAATGAAAAATAATTTGCTTATAATTTCTGCACAGGAGAGACTTGGTGCTGTTTCCAAACAAAAGGAAATATATTGGTATTGGCATTGGCTATTGGCTATCGGCCAAAATGTGTTGAAAAATATCGGCATATCGGATATCGGCAAAAATCCAATATCGTGCATCCCTAGTAGCAGTGTTTGTTTGTCCATATGGATCAGCGTTTACATTACATCAGAGCCATCTTACTTTTTATCCAATAGTACACCTATTCTCTCTTTATCCAATTTCATTTAAATGGTACCTCTCTCTCTCTTCCTTCTATTTCTTGTCCTTCTTTTACAACAATCCCTTGATAGTTTCAATCTGAAAAGGAATTTGTCCTCAATTTGCCAGGAGGTGCTTGAGGAATTCGTACAGGTATTCCCAAATGACACATTGAAATCAAACTCGTTCCACTCCAGTGGACAGACTCTCTCATACAGAAGTGAGCCATCAGCAGCGGGTGTTTATTAATGCTGCTTAGTGCTGGAACGACAAGCCTGAGAGGCAGTGTGCTACACCACTTTGAGAAATTACTAAATCATCAGGCCCGGGCCTCCTCGACATACCTCCTCCCCCTTGGTCCCTGAGTACAAAGTTGCCACGTAATCGTTTCAGCCTCCTCCCCCTTGCCCGCCCCGCATCCCCAATTCAATATTACTTAATGCCTGCACCACTGGTGCCCTTAAACCACTTTATGTGATCATTGTGTTGTAAAGCTCCGAGCTCATTTTATTGAGAACAGCAGTCACCCTGCGCGCGTTCCCCACTCCATTGATCCACTCATAAGAAAATGGTTAAGTCAATGTAAATAATACTAATGTGCTAGCACGTGCCTGGCGCAAAGCAAAGCGTTTGTTCTTCACAATGGCTTTTCTCTTTCAGATGACATTCAAAATGGCTTTTCAGATCTTAATATGAACGAATCAAGTGTTTCTTTTTTGTGTTCAACGCTATTATGTTCTCTTCTTTAGCTAAGCTGATGAGTCTAAGTGGCATGTTAATGATTTCAGACTGCGCTTTTATCATTTATAAATATTTACACAGCCTGCAATAACTCAAATGCAGCTCTGGAAAAGAAAATGTCAGTTTTGACATCAGATCAGCATTTCAGAAAGAGACAGGAAAAAGACAGAGTGGAACCCATCATGTCAGGCAGTAGATGGTTGAAAGAGGAAATTGATTCATGGCCAGAGGAGGGGTTGGCACGGGGCCCAGAGGGGCACATTTTTCGTCTGTAATCGCCTAATGCCACAGCAAGACAAAAAGCACCCTGACAACTTGTATCACATATCATTTGATATGTGAATGTGCAATTATGCATTCATGAAGGGTTACAAATAGGCACATGTGTGTTTAGATGCAGTAAGTGTGAATTGTCTTGATAATGTAAATAATGTAAAAAGTCATTAAAGGAAAATTCAGAGTTCAGTACCAGTTAAGCTCAGCTTTTGTGGTATAATGTTAATTACAAAAAAAATGTATAATTTCAACTTGTCTTTTGTTTTCTTTAAAACAATTACAATGTTTTCTTTAAAAATATTTCAGCTGGGCACTTACAATGGAAGTAAATGTAGTTCATTACTTTGTTGGACTTAGAAGCAAAAATGTGAAGCTTCTAATTTTTTTTTTTTTTTATGAAAACTTACATCAATTCTTCCATTAAATTGAATTTTATTAGTTTTTTGTCAATGATTCAATGGTTTTAGGGTTTTAATGGTTACGTTGTCATGACCATTTTTTTTTTACACTAAAATCATAACGTACATATTGTTTATGTCTCGTGGCTGTTCTATTGAATGTGTAGGCCTAAATATTTTAAAATAATACAAAACTGCCCCACTTATTTAACCTAGATTTTTCCTTCAAAGAAAAGTGTTGATGATTGAGCTTAACTTGAACCTGGAATGTTCCATTAAGCTGAAGTGTATAAATAGTCAGATAAATAAATCTCCAAATTTCTTACTTGTAGTTGTCTGTACAAATTAAGCTGGGATAGCAGAAAGTGTGTTGACATCCCAAAAATGACAAATTCAGCTTTAAATAAATACTTCTCTCTGACAGTGTGCGTGTAAATTGTCTGGTATTTATAAGAAAATGAGTGAAGTGTTTATTTTGTCTATTGTGATGTAATCAAGTCAAATGTGCTATGACAGAAATGTCTTCTTGGCAGAATTATGAGACGGGCTATAGATTTTCTGAGATCTAGATGTCTCTTTGCTATTAAGCAGACAAATCGAAAGATGGAGTGAGAGACAGAGAAAGGGTAAAGAATTGATTACACTTTTCATTGAGAAGGATATTGTTTCACTGAATGTATTGACGTTGCACGTGTACCTAGTTAAAAACACACACACATGCAAAATCTGTCAATAATTATGTCGGAATAAAGAAAGAACATGACTTGTAAAATAAATAAAAACGAATTTGTTTAGTACTGAAAATCACTGGTAATTTTGTTCGAGGCATGCTCTGAATATTTTCTTGCATTAAGTGGCTTAATGTTACTTTAAGCCATCAATTAATTTCCTTCCTAACAGTGCTTATATCTACTCATGGCAGTGACAGCTGATATTAATTTAGACCTCATTTGAAACTGTCACAATAAGATATGTGATATGCATTAATACAGTGCTGTAGGAGCCATGACTGACACATCAAATATACTCCAAGGCATGCTAAATGCAGCTGATGGATCATATTGTAGTTACGCTTTTACATTCCTTTAGACTCCTACTTAAATCGTGTTCCTTTTGGATCAAGTTTTGGATCATAAATGTGTAGCAATACTTTTGCTGTTGTTGGATTGTTAATGCATGATATGGGATTGCAGTTGAAGCTACTGGGCAAAAAGAGTGAATCATTTAAGATACAAAACATGCTGAGAGCAATTCAGGTTCAGCTAAATGTGGAGTTAAGGCTGTCTCTTTTTTATACTGTGCTGCTGATGATAAGTATATTGTTTTATGTGTTAGTATCTACTAGGGCTGTGCGATATTGAAGAAAAATGCGATATGCGATACCTTGTTAAAAAATGCAATATTCGATATGCGATACGATATTGCTTAAAGTAGGGCTGCACGATAAATCGCATGCGATATTTAACGGGCATCTTATCAGTAAAGCCGGTTCTGTAATCAGCGGTAAATCTCCATCACGTGCGTGCTTTCACATGGAGCAGCATTAACTACACAGAGCCGTTGTTCAC
>NW_015633562.1:1157949-1187400 GCF_001515625.1 Sinocyclocheilus rhinocerous
CTGCCTGCTCTGCCAATAGTTAGAAATGGCACTATAGTATGCAGTGTTTAATAAACAGCTGTTTTACTTGATTCTTCTGAGGTGAAATTCAGTGCAGTCCCGTATCCTCTGTATCGTGATACGTATCGTATCGTGACTTTGCTGGTGATACACAGCCCTAGTGTTAAACGTCGGTGATAATCGCGTGCGATAATCGTCCCAGTGTACACAAGCCTTTGTTAAAAATTAGGTGGCTAAAAAAAAAAAAAAATTTAGGTGGCTAGGTGTAGTATTACTTTGTAGTATTACTATCATGTTTTAAGATTGTAGCTTTGTGTACTGCAAGTGTATATAAGCATTGGCAATCAGCTATCTCTCTAACCCTAATGATTAATTATTGACTTTGAAATAAATGATTGGTTGTTAACTTTACTTTTCAACTTACACATTTCCCAAATAGTGCAAATGGATGCACACTTTTAATCTCTAATATTTACAATATATAGTATACATATAATTTGGAGGTAGTATAAACTTCAAATTCTGAATCAAGTCACCACCACATGATGCTGATGTGAAAAACGGTCAAATTTTAAGATGGATGTGTTTGTAGACCCAAAACTCAATATATTGTCTAAAACTAATGCACAGGTGTCTACAGTTAAACTAAATATCAAGCTAACATCAATACTGAATAATCTTTGCCCAGCAGGATTTGTCAGCTTACTGCTTGATTAAAATCGCTCAAAATAGCTCATTAATTAGCTGCGTTGTTTGAAAATGTTTTGTCTCATTTTGGCTCCATTAAAAACAGTCATCCAATCACTGACAATATTAGCCATGACTTGACATTTATTCTATCTTTAGAGGCATTTTGAAAGGAAAATAACAGTGTACTTGTTAAAGGAGAAACGAAAAACAAAGATGTGCTTGGTTGTGACAGGTAATTGGTTAAAAGGTGCGACAAGTACAGGTGTGACGAAGGTTAATTGTTGTAAGAGCTTGAATTCTGTGCTGGCACAAGTGTCGTGCGACAGCTGAATATTGATTCGTACATACAGACAAACATATGTAAATCATCATTTTGTGGTCATATCCAGGTGCCATGACACACACACACACACACACACACACACACACACACACACACTTTAAGCAGCAGCTGTGGTTATAGCCAGGTTGTTGCAGGAGGGCTGTTAACCACAGTAAATGTTTGCTCTCATGTTTAAATGGTGTGGCAAGAATATCATTAATGACCCTGTGAGGGTGTGCAGAGGGGATAGTGTGCAGTGTGTGTGGTGTGAGAGAGAGTCAGCATTCCCTCCAAACATCTGTTCACTGATATGCACTGATGCCTTCGTAGCTTTTAATTAAAAACGACAAAAACGGTTAAGATGTTAACAGTTTTGAAATTAAATGGTGTGTATGGGTCCACGTAGACGAGTTTAATGAGTATTTAGTCTCTGTATTCATCTACTGTATGTGTGTGAAATTGCATTCAAAACTACAAAAATATTATTTCCGTGCAAAGTTGAGTCTGCAAACATGTTGTAATGGGAAAATTTAATTTGTTTTGTGAATGAAGGACATCTTGTAATTTATTTCCCATGTTCCGCAATGGTCTCAGGTGGGCATACGCCATTCATGGTTAGTCAGGACTCAGAGATTGAGGCAATCATACACAACCTCAGTTTACAGTTTTAATAGATTGGTAAAGTGAGAGATTTTTGATAGGCCACTGTGGATCTCTGCCTGGTTTTTCCTCCTGATCAAGGTTTGACAGTTTTATTTTCTGTTTCTAGATGTTCTTTACCCCAATGACCTTCCTAAATGAAGCGTTGAGAACAAATTTGTCTCACTGATTGCTGTAGTTATTGTTAAAAAACTTGTGCTTCTGAGAAAGGAAACTCACTCACTGGAATTTACCCAACATTTTCGTCAAAGTTTCTGACACAGGATCACTATATACTGAAGTCTAAGGCTCAAAGGAAGTTTAATTCGAGTTAAACTCATACCATTTGTGGCATATAATTGAATTCTTTAAAGGGTCATGAAACCCCCTGTTCGAGCACCAGTTAGTTCTCACCACAGTTTTGAAAAATGCTGCTAAAGTGGGTGTGGTAAACAGTCGAGTGGAGGGGAAGAGGGGAGACAAACAAGAGAATTTATGAAATGCAGTCTCAGTCTCTTCCAAAAAAAAAACCTCACTTTCAATCTATGAATGTGTCTCTCACTTACTGTACGTGTTCTAACAGTTTGAAGAGTATGTTATAGTAAATCAACACGTGCTGTTGTGAGTAATTAAGGGAAGCATCTTCTCATAGGATAAGGACACACAGTCTCATGAATAATTAGAGACACCGACGCGTCATAGAAGTACTATGGTATTTGCCACATTACAGCCTTTGACATTGACATGTAATTTTTAAACCCAGAAGTCAAAAATAGCACAAAGAAATAAAATAATCAAAATAATCAAATTTTCTCCTATAATTAAAATAACGAATGTTAACATTCTCATCTATGATGTGCAACACAAACACCTCTGTTAAAATCTTTCATGTTTCATGGCCCTTTAACAAAAGCAGAACTCAAGGTTACAGTAAAGCACAAAATGGTAGTAAATGGGGCCGATTTTTTGAGGATTTACAAGTAGAAATGTGAAACTTAAAATGTTATTAAAGCACTGTAGCTAATTATTCAGTTAAAACATGCTATTTGAGCTTTAAAGCTCTAAATCATTTTGGAGTTTTATGGTTGTGTTGTCATGGTGAAAAAGTTGTGAAATTGAATATAAATTTACACAGATAAGGTTAGTAAGCATTTTTTCCCACCCTAAAATCATGCTAAGACACATTGTTTGCCTTGTGGCTGTACTATTGATACAGTATTTTAAAGGGTTCATGAACTGTTTTATTATTTTGTACTGTTCTTTGAGGGCCATTTATAATGTTATCAAGATTTTTACATCAAAAAACATCGTAATTTAGAAGTAATAGGCTATTTTCTGTCCTGTTTTGATCCCCCTCATTGGAACGCTCTGTTTGAATAGGCGTGGCGGAATGTAGACTCAGAAGTAAACGCCCACACTGATATGATTGGCCTACATCCTTCACAGATGGACGCTGCTGTGATTTAGGTTAAAAACACATAAATACAATAACACATATCAAACGATCTGTAATAACAATCAAAGCAATAGTGATCACGTGATAAAAACATTTACTCAAACTT
Source organism: Sinocyclocheilus rhinocerous (assembly GCF_001515625.1). Taxonomy (NCBI): domain Eukaryota; kingdom Metazoa; phylum Chordata; class Actinopteri; order Cypriniformes; family Cyprinidae; genus Sinocyclocheilus; species Sinocyclocheilus rhinocerous. Next base: position 1,161,163 of record NW_015633562.1, read on the forward strand.
GTGTGGTGCAACATTACTGTCAGATCCAATACAGTCGCCACAGCATCATCTTTTAGTTTCAATCTTTCTGAAAATCCTGCGTCGAATTGACCTAGTTCTTACTGACGTGATCTGGTACTTCATAAAAAAAAAGTTCATCCACTCTTTCCTAATGTTGGGATCAGAAGGAAGGCAATGCAAAGTCTGTTTTTTTCCACAACTTAGCACTGCACAGCATCTTGTTGTCTTCAGAGCCATCTTTATTGTTTGATTTCTGCGTAGACCTGCGTTTGCCTCTCTCGTTATTTACACTACACTACGTGCGAGAATCGGTGGGCGGAGCTTAACAGGCAGTGATGTAGCAGCAGGTGTTGATCTTCTTCTGTGGAGGCGGAGTTTAGCCACACTGTTACATCATAAAGTGGCACATTCCAACCTGTCGTTTTGGCAGATTGACTTAAAATATAAGCTGTTTTTAAACTAACGAGAAAGTTTTGAGTTCTGAAACTTACAGGATGTTTTTATAGTACAATGGCCTCTTGAAGGGAATTTTGATTTCTCAGTTCATAACATTTCTGGATTGGCCCCTTTCACTTTAATTGTAAGTGCCTCAGTGTAAACCAGATTTGTTTAAAGAGAGACATTATGCCACAAATGTCAATTTAGCTTAAAGGTGCGGTCACATTAGTGAAATTTTGGCAAAATTATGTGGGCAATAAAGGTCCATTGTCTATAGCGTAGCATGAATGTCTGCTCACACAGAAGTCACTTTCAAACTAAGAGGCTTTCTGTTGGTCAACAGAATTTGCACAATTTGAAGTAAAATCTGCATTGGGAACTTTTTTGCCCCTATGTTAAACTCACGATTGCACAGATTCCTATTGAGATGAATGAATTTTGCAAGCAAAATTTGTTGAACAATGGTAAATGTGACCGCACATTAACTTGTATACTGAACACGAAACTATTTCTTTAATGTTAGTAATCCTTTCTTCCAAAACGAATTGTTGTACTTGTAATGCTTGCCTTAGCAGAGACACTCTCAGAGAGCATAAACTGAGTTCTCTGTTTTTGTGTAGATGTAAATAATGTATCAAATAGCAGTGTTAAGTGTAGCCCGAAGTCTATCCCATATGCTTTAAGTGTAGCTGTAAAAACGCTAGTCTGCAAAGAGAAGATATGCTGATCGAACTCACACTGTTAATGCTTAGGCAAATTCAGTTTTTATTCAAATACAACTGGCATGCCTGAGTAGGTTTATAATAATACATCTGGCATGTCTGTGAGTCAGTATCTGGTGGGACACCACTCATTCATTATCTCTGTTCTCTCGTGTGAAGGAATAGGGAAAAAAAGACAAATGTTTGCAAAAGCTGAATTGAAAATGGCATCAGTGAGGAGCAACTGCTGAGTACAGCCCTCCGTTCATTTTTCTTGTTTTTTTCTTTGGTTGTCGACAGCAGGGTCGTGAGAGGTTGAAGGCTCGCAGAGACCTTGATAAAGTTGAAACTTCTGGCTCTCCACCTGCCAACACCTGGCTGCAAGCAATCTTATTGCATTTCCAAAGCAGCTTCGTGTTGGAGATGGTGTCAGAGCTTCCTCTCACACGTTTCTAACTCTGCTTCACACGCACACACCCAGAAGCAACTTGATCTTTCTTTGTGTGAGACAAAGTCAGGTCGTGACAGGACAAGTGGAGGTGAGCAGAACACCTTTCTCTCCTCCTAAAGTCTTAAATGAACTTCTAGTGGGTCATTCTATGAAACAGGCGCCCATGAGACCGTTTGATAAGGTGATTTTTTAATAGAAAGACTTTAATTAAGTAGAATTTAATACTGATATTTATGCAGACATTTCAGTGATCAGTTGTTTACTGTACAAAATCATGATAACAAGGTTGACATTTTAAAATCATCCCTTATTGACAAACCTAAAACAAACTAAAAAGTGACTCAAAAATGAGAGACTGACTTGTCCATGAAGAGTTCACTAATGTAATTTCATTTTGCTTATGGACTTGGTTATTGCTTTAAAAAGAGAAAATATTTGGGGCAATTTGAACAGAACATGTTTTTTTTTTCATTCCATTGCACTACATTACATTATTTTTCTATGTAAACACGTTAAATGGATGTGTTTGACTGTTGCACTCACGTCGTTTGCAGTGTCTCGCGTATTCCCTAATTCCATTGCCATTTCACTGCCTGCACCTTGATTTTAAAGAATACATTAACAACAATCTAAAATATAAATATAGATTAATGACAAAATGATTGCTTTTATTTGCACATTTTGTTTACAAAATGTGTTTATTTGCTAATACAGCAAAGTTGGTGAAAAGTATGGCATGTCATAAAAGGCTTGTAAAAAAATCTCATAAGATGAAAAGTAATAAAAAAACACACAAAAATTGATTTTTTTGTTGTTTAGATATGTCTGATGTAACAGTAAAAGTTGCAGGCATCAGCTATTAATTTATAAAGTAATTATAAAAGTAAGTTTTACAGTGATTTATATGAGGGACACAAATGGCACCCTGTTTTGTAGAATAAATGTCCCACATTTGAATTTCCTTCTTTTGGATTGTATGTTGTTGTTGGCCGGGATATAGCTGTTTTCCCCCCTACATGCCATATGCAGGGATGCCGTTTGGCTTGATTTCATATCCTGTAGCTATTCATCAAGATCTTCCGACCACAGAGTTTGTGTTCCTCAAAGTGGTGTTAACCATGAATCTCATTTCAGTGTGTGTCAGAGTGTCTGAATTCATAAAAGTCTTAAGGAAAAAAACAGATGAACTGTTTTGTGAACATTTTATTAAAAAGTATTGTTCACCTGCCTCTAATAAATAATTATAATAGATATCCCAGAATGTATCATTTTAATGTACCTTACATTGCAGATTTAGGTGTATAGACCCAGATTGTATTTATTTTCTGTTGGTGTTGGCTGCATTGACTGGGAAAATGCTTGATTGTGATCAAGGAGCTCAGATGTTAAATTGGCAGTCTTTTGGTTTTGCTGTGCTTATATGGTGCAGTGGTGCAGGGTGAGTTACATGCTGAAGTTTAATACTTACGATTAGGGGTTTGTTCAAAACCATAAACTTAAATTCCATAAGAAACTAAACCTATAGGTGCATTGTTCACTTTGCTAAGTGTAAACACATTTCAGTCTAAAGTGAATTCATATTATGAGAAGAATTTGTGGCCAAGGACTTAAAATCCCTCCACCTCCAACTTTCATAACCAGACTTTAGCCTGTAAATGCTAAGTGAACTCATACACATGCCAAGTAATTGTTTAGGTTGAGGCTGTTGGAGCGTGAGGAGAATGTGTTGTTCCATTCCAGGTCTCTTCTGTTTATCCTGAAGTGACTGATTTGGTGTGTGTGGAACAGCTTGCTGGTCAGCGGAAGTGTTTGGGGTCAAGTGTGGGTCCAGCCGATGTCTGCAGACACAGGAGGACAATACAAGGGCATGTATTCACAGACAGAGCTCTGGTAGTTCATTTGCACAGTGTACATGGCATTGTAGAAATGCACTTTTGTAGTTGACCATTATGATTCTAGCCTAGTCCTTGAGCGAAAGTGTCTGATAATATAGACTGAGGTCAGTAGTATTCAGCTGGTCATGTGAACTTGGTGATGCACTCTATACTCTTAAAAATAAAGTTTCCAAAAGGGGGTTTTCGCAGTGATGTCATAGAGGAACCATTTTAGGTTCCCTAAGGAACCTTTCAGTGAACAGTTCTTAAAAAGAACCATTTTTTTCTGATTGTAATAATCTAAATAACCTTTTTCTACTATAAAGACCCTTTTGTGCAAAGGCTTCTTCATTAGAGTGTGTTTAAAATAAAACAGCTTTGATTGGACTACTGATAATGTAGTCTTCATCTCATGTAGTCTAAATGTACATGAATTAAATAAGGACAGAATTACTGAGTGCAAGTTTGAAAATCTTGTAATGACTTAAACTGGCATTTCCTTCAAAAAATGCAAATCTAGTCAAGATCTTACTTGGGGAAGGTCTCACTGGAACTTCTTTTCCACCAAAATAACTGCTGTGAACATGTTAGCTGCCGTTTCTGCGTCTGTTTTCTCTGACTCATTTCTGAATTAGCTTTTTGCATTTAGCCTCCTGTTTGTACCCGACCTTTGCTGTTCAATGTATAACAGCCATCCTGCCTAAATGCCATATTTGTGGCTGCTGAATTATGCATGAGGAGCAGTTTAGAGGCCTAGTGAGTTTGTGCTTGGTGGGAGAGTAATGAGGAAGCCTTGTTTCTAATGGCAGGATTTGACTTGGCAAGATGTTTTATGTGCTAATTGAATCGCAGAACTGAGGAACATTTTGGAGTCATTTGAGATGACAGAAGTAATGGTGTGTTGTGACTAGAGATATGCGGATGTGTCAGCGTTATTTTGTGTGTGACTGAGAACATAAAAGGAGCCTGAAACATAATAGAATGCATTAAGGAGTCATATGGAGTCCGTTCTGCAATGGTTATCCAACACTCCATTATATTAGGGGTGGGTGATATGGCAAAAATATCATATCACAATTTTTTTTTTTCAGGAAAATCACGATTCACAGTTTTATCATGATTCTTTGTCATGTTGGTTTTACTATTTTGCAAGCTGTCTGAGCAGTACAGCCAAACTAATGTCCCTATTTTAAAAACAAAGCCTTACAAGGTAACAAAACATAAAATAAAAAAGAATGACAGACATTTAGGCCAAAGTGGGCGAAGATAAAAATCTTTGTCATTATTTTCTCTTTGTTATTAAAAAATAAGATATAAAGAACAAAGATACACATTACAAATACACATAATATACAAATAAAACAAACAGTGCTTTATTTTTCAGGTACAGTAGGTGTATTTAGCAGTAGCATTCAAGAAATTGAATTAACAAATAAAAAAATAAAACACTACATACACTTCACTGTATAAATTATACATTAAATCGTATTAAAGCAACTGTATTAAAGTTCTTCAGTCAAGAGTAGTGAGTGATTTTTCTGTTTGTTTTTTGTTGTTTTATTGACATTAAATGGATAGTTCACCCAAAAATGAAAATTCTGTCATCATTTACTCATTCTCAATTTGTTTTAAACCTGAATGAGTTTCTTTCTTCTGTTGAACATAAAGGTTATTTTGAAGAATGTGTGTAAACAAACAGTCTTACTTGCATAGTAATTTTTTCCCTACTATCAGTCAATGGGGACCAGCAACTGTTTGGTTCCACACATTATTCAAAATATCTTCCTTTGTGTTTAGCACAAGAAAGAAATTAATACAGGTTTGGGACAACATGAGAGTGAGTAAATAATGACAGAATAAACATTTTTGGGTGAACTGTCCCTTTAATGACAAGCGGCAACATGTTTAGTACTATTAGTCTGCTGTCACTTAAAGACATATACACATCTAATATACAGGCATGCATTTTTCTCTCAACTTTACTTTCACTTTAGACATAACCAACTGTTTATATGTAAACCTTATGTGCTTTTGACAGTATTAGCGCAATCAGACATGAAAGATAACTTAGTCCAGCAATCAGGTGCTGTTTGACAGGCTTTTTAGTGTGTGCACATTTCAGGTGTACTCGCTCAGAAACTGCACACAAATGAAATGTTTAACCGGCAAGGCTTTAAAGCACATGCAAATAATTAGGGCTGGGTATCTGAAAACTATTTGAACTATATTAAAACTATTTGCACTGATTTATTATGTTGGTTACATTTAGTTCTTTCGTGCAATGACTCTGGAGATGATTCTGCAGTTCTTTTTCAGGAGACAGACAAGCATTGGTGAAATGCAGCCACACTTTTTATCTTTTACTTCTCTTTTAGGCTATGTTTACACTAGTGCATTTTTCTATTAAAATGTATAACTTAGACAGAATCATAATTTCTATTCATTTTCCACTGATTTACGCAATCTGAGAGCATTAGCTGCTTCCAGTGCTCTCAGTATGTTTTCTCTTCCGTGATCGCGGTTCTGACTCAGAGGAAGCTCATTCGCTGCTCATATGTCAATCAAATTACTCATTCATAGCCCTCCCTGTCTCTTATGACAAACGTCCATTAGACTTCCGTGTTCAGTTCTGTACAGAAGAAACCCAGGAAAACATTTTACAGATGAAATATGAAGCTAATAAACACACGATTACGACAGTATATGATTTGTATGTGATTTTTTATGAGATTCTGCCTATTTTCATAACAATTCAAGATGACAATACAATATAATACATGAGAAAGGCTAAGCAAATAATGTATTTTTGTGATTGCGAATAAGTACATTGTCCCGTGAGTGTAACTCTACAGCTGAGTTCACATTTGATGTGAATGTATGTCACGTTGTATAGTATATTGAGATGGAGGCGCCAGAACTGCAACTGATAGAATCTTCAAAAATAGATTATGGAGATAATTGAATCGGCCACAATCAAAAATCGTGATATCGCACAACCCTACATCATACTAGTTGACACTCTTTATATTACAGCTACAGTATATAGAACCTACTCTCCTTATGACAAACCTCACTTATGGTTTGTCCATTTTCAGCTAGATCTACAATGGATCAAATCTATTGCATATTGCAATGGATAAGCAACTGTTTGTTTTGTTGTCCTGATCATCCTAATCAAGCTTTATCCAAATCGCTTGTCATGGTTTTCTCCCTTATTTGCCTATTATGGCACACACCAATTCCCCACACCATTGTTTGGGTGTTTGCTCCACTGAAATCTCTTAAGTGATTTTTTTTTTCCATACGATATCACAACGTGCCATGCTTGCCTGCAGGCCTGTCTGTCTATTAGCAGACCCTCTGCTTTGGAGCTCTGGAGCTTGTCCCTGACCTTCTGCTGGTTCTCAGTGCTGTTTTCAGTCCAGAATGATGTAGATCAAAATGGCATATGCACTCAAATTTTTATTTGTATTTTTTCTGACATGTAGTGAAAAACAAGGAATGTAGCAGTATTGTAATTTAGTAGCAGTTTAATTTATATTAAAATGAAGGGAATTTAATTTAATTTGAATTTAATTTAAATTAAACTTCATGTGTAGATGATGTTAGATTTAATAAAAAAATTGTCAGGAAGCAAGATCTGGTGTCCAATTATGACCAGAAAAGGCTACTGATGTATTCCAAGTTACAAATTTAAATTTATTTTACTGATTCATGGGAGACTTTGTGCATTTATGTGCTTTGTATACGGTTGGTACAGGTGCAGGGTGATATGTTTGCAAGAGGATTGCTTGTGCTTTTGGATGGCTGCTGAATACAGGTCATTTCAGTGTGTAGGTAAGAGGGCTGTCGAGGAGGCATTTAAAACTACTGCGCCCAGAGTTCAAGAGATGAGGTCCACTGTCATTCAGACACACAAACTCTCTCTGCTGTATGACTCCCTGCAGACAGCCTTATTTGTTCCATCAGATCTGTTTTTTCCTTTCTGGCTTGAGTTCAGCCCTTTGTAGGAGGAAGAGTTTGCAGTGTGAGGTCAAATGTATCTAGCTGAGGTTAAGGCGCCTGCACTGATCATAAGGAGTTATTTTCAGCTCTCTGTGTTACAGCAATCTACACTGGATTCATAAGCTATTATCTGCCTGATGTGGGTAGATACCATACAATTGTTGCTTTTAGACCAAAGCTGGGCAGACTTCTTATGTATGTATGTATGTATGTATGTATGTATGTAATTTTAATTTAATTTATTAATGACTTAAAAAAAAAGAGTATGATCATTAAAATATTAGTTTTTTGCTGTACTATAGACATTGGAATTGAGAATTGTTGTCTTGTTGTTGGCTACTGAATTTTAAGTATCTTGGCAATGCTAATAAATAAACAAGTGTATTGGCTTAATGTAAGTTTTTGCTTCCATGGGCCTGTGTCTAGTACACTAGGGTTGTGTGTTTCTTTGTGTCCTTGTCGACAACAAAATCTGCTGTGATTGACAGCCTCACATTAAATTAATCTGTTTTTATAACTCTCAAGTGTGCCGGCAGAGGCCTGGGAGCATTTACTAAACACACTTACGCAAAATGTTTTCACACAAGGCCATAATGAAGTTTACTCACATTGTAAAATACAGCCTCTCCATCTCCAGTTTGACAGTGATTGATTCAGTAGGAGGTGTTAACACACTCATACTTAATGTAGGAAGACACATGGAGGAGGCCTCTAGGGAAGATGAGTAGAAATATAAACAACAGACCAGTCGACAGCTCCATCACATAAGCAGACCAAAACGACTGATGAGAAGAAAACAAATCCAAAAATGTGTCCAAATATTATCACGGTGTATTATAAGACAGTAATTTATCCCATGAATCATGGGGCCGTGATGGGGTGAAGTTCTCTGTTAAGATTTTTAGGTTACGTTTTTGTGTGTACCACGTAAATGGACTCTCAGTTTGTAAAGTTTGATGGAGAATTAAATTACAGTGGGAAAACACATTATCTTCCCCAGTGACAGTGCTGCATTCACAATGACATTTTATTCCAGCTTTTTCAATATTTGCACCGGTCATCTGTAAACACACACACATTTTGGTCTCCGTATGCCCCGCTCTGAAGATATTGGCATATTTGCTCTTTTAATGTTTATTTAATAAAGCTCTGACCGTCTTCGGCGCCCTCCCTGTTTTGATTGATCTGTAGTCAGTATGGGATTGTGAGCATGATTCATGATAATGATTATGAATCAAAACTGCTTGGCGTGCTGCCTATCCGAGCGGACACTTTCAAACATTTCCCAGATCGTTTCAAGCTCGTTTGTATCATTAATCAATATACTTTATATGACTCGTGAATAGACTCATTAAAGCAGCTGAAATGATCCGAACATACATGCGTAAGCCCCGAAATGATTCAGACTGCTGTTTGTTCTGTTTGCAGTGTAAAAACACTTTTGTTAAATGTCTAAGAGCTGTTTTGTTGTGTGAAAGCATTTTTTCTTAGTTGTATAATTAAGGCCTTGCTATCACTGTAATTACTGAATGCAAATTCAACCTTGTTGAATTAGTAGTGTTGCTTTCAGTCATCAGTCTAGGTTTCACTGTTATGATGTAAGACTGTGAAAGTCTTATCCTTCTATTCATTGAGATTTTTCTTTGGGCGAAGTGCAGATAAGACCTCTTTATGGCTCTCTCTTTCTTCCTGTGTGTTTTTGTCATGCTGTGCGTTTAACACGACTTTGGTATGTCATATTGATTTCTCTCAGGCGGCAGTAGGTTGGATTTTGTTCAGGCTTGCTCTTAAATGAGGTGTTTATTGACGTGAGCTGTGTTAGTATTTTTTGTGAGGTTCTTTTCACACCCTTCATTCCCTATAGGCTTATACTTTCAGAATAAAAGGTAAGTTGTTACTACTTTTATCCGTTGAGACTTCTTTTTTTTTTTGGTAAATATTGTTCAACGGGTGGTTACTGTTAGGAAATCTGATTGGATGATCCATGTTTGAAGCATTATTTGCAAATCTCACATCAATTGTTTGAATTGAACTTCACTCAATTAATTTGATTGACTGTTAGTTATTGGCCAATATAGAGAGATTTTATTGGCATCGGAATTCATTGTGCATGTGTATTTTCCCCTATATTTGCTGTCATCCAAATGCAAAGTTAATCTTTAAAAACATTAATAATTTAAAATTTTTGATGTTAAATGTTATCTCAAAATATCCATTCTGTACAAATATACTGTTGATATTCATACTGCATACCTAAATTAACTTGTATTCAGATTCTCATTTATTTTGGCTGAATAGAATAGAATTTTAATATGGGCCATTTATCACTTATAGAATAAAGCGAAAATCTGACAATGCATATCTATTTCTCATATTGTGCAATAGAGTAATGTGATGCTTAAATTCACTTGCAGCATTTTAAACAATTGATTTTAGATTTTAGTGTTTTATTTCTCATTTACTTACACAAAATAGCATAGAAATTCAATAATGGCAATTTATCAGTTGTTATTAACACAGAAATCTGAAAATGAATATCCATCATATTGTACAATACATGATTTTGTACAATATAATAAGGTGAGGCATAAGTTTTCTTGTAGCATTTAAAATGGTTGATTTTAGTTTTTAGTGTTTTATAATTTTTTTTATTTAGGTAAAATATTGAATTTTAATATTGGCCATTTATCGGTTGTTGATATTAGTCTTAATTAATATCCGTTTTTCTTTTTGCAGTATAATAATGTGATGCCTAAATTCACTTGTAGCATTTAAACAGTTAGTGTTTTATTTATTTGTATTTATTTATTTTTTGTGGACCCTTGTACAGGTGTAAAATTATGCCGTTACAGTAATTTTATCACATCTAAGTGAGTTTTCCCCCTCACAACATCCTCATTACCTTCATAGCACATCTCTTCTTTTGGCTTATTGCTGTAGTAAAACGCTACTGAAGTGCGTTCAGCATACGTATGTCACAACAGAGCTTTCAGAGAGGCGTGATGTGAGGATGGCGCTGGTGAGGTGTCAGCAGGCGGAGAGAGAGCCCACAGCTGTGCTGAGATCAGATGCTAACCGTGGAGATGTCGGTACAAGCTGTTATTAAGTATTGAGCATAAAAGTCTTTACCACAGCGAGAGGAGGATCAGCAGCCGCTGACAAACACGTTCAGGAGAACCTGAGAGTCACACACAAACCACATTAACCAACACCTAAAATCCACTTTGATAGGATTCAAAAGAGAACTGTGGATTTAGAGCATCAGCTGCGGCTTTGTTATTCATGAAAAATGAACTGTTTTAGAAACCTCAGATGACGGCTGGAACCAAACTCAATGGAGATCAGATGAGTAAATATATACGCCTGAATTCAAAGTGCTTATTACAGATGACCAAAATATGGCCTCAATTTTGAATGAGTTTTGAAAGACCCATAAATCATTCAAGTCAACTTAAGTCATATACTTCTGCTTTTCTTTTTCAGCTTCACAGAGGAATATACCATGTAATCTTTTCTGTCATATAGTAGCCCCAAAAGTATTTGGCTAAAGCCGAGCGTAAAAATTTATTTATGCACTGTGTTATTAGATCATTTATTTTTTATAATATAATTTTTATTAATTTATATTTTTACAAGTTTTCTTCTATTCATTCATTCATTCATTTCCACATTTGTTGGATCTGACAATGACTCCGCTCATGTGGCCTCATGGGATAGAAAAGTGTCCAAGTATAGCCACACTTCAGAATCTTAACAGATGTAACAAGTCATCCGGCCATATTTTTCGCCTACAGTTCATGAATATTGCATGTTCTTATATACGACTCATTTAACATACACTGTTTCATTTAATATTTAGTAGAAAAATAGTTCTGATGTGGGATCCATTGCAAAGAAGAAAACTCTTTGCAAAGTTCTGAGAAAAGCTGTAGTATATGTTTGCAGATGCCACTTGCTTTGGTATTTTATATATACAATGAATTCATGCATTTTAAGTGTACAGTAAATGTCCAAATACTTTTCGAGCCACTGTACATGCAGTACATACAAATAGTGAGTAAATGATTGCTTAGTCACTGTTTCATGCTAAAAGATGAACAAAACAGTCTGTGTAGATGTGTTAAATTCAATTTATGTTTTAATGAGCGGAATAATGATTTAGCACTCTTTTCCTGTAGGATAATGTATGACAGCCAAATAACAGTGAAGCATGGCTTTGATTTATATTTAATCCTTCTTTGGCATGCATGCATTTCTCAGAGCCAATAGATACACCCACACTGTTTTGTTTGACTGGAGTTTGTGACTACATGTGTAGGTTTGCATTTATAATTGAATGGTTTGTGTTTAGAGCGATAACACGAAAACATTTTTCTTTTCTCTCTCTTTCTCTGCAACAAATGGAATCAATCTGAGGTCTATCCCATGACATCTTTATGACACATGTGCTAATAGAAATAGTATATCTTCTGCCAGGGATTTCCGCAGGCCTTCCCACAACCAAACTGTGTTATAAATGTGCGCCAACTGAAGTAGTGAATCCCAGAGACGGCCTGTGTGTGAAAGACTGTTCAGCCTCTGGCATCTGTGTTCTGGGAATAGCTTCGCTCATCACGTTCGTCTGCCGTAAATGAGAGTGGCACTGTGGTTTGCAGGGCGGATCCTAAAATGGGAATCTCTTGGGGCATGTGATATGATAGGACAATTCTCCTTTCTTTGTCTTTCTCGTGCTTTGACTTTTCAGATGCTTTTTTTGCCTTGTTAGTGTGTTTGTGCCATTATCTTTGCACCCGAGTTAATTGCTCCTTCACATCTGAGTTAATGACTCTTCCTGTCACTGTGAGGAAGTGCTGATCTAGGATCAGGTTTCTGTTTTTCGACAGCAGATTGATTTAGCTCTGCCAAGTTATTGGCAAGTCTTGTGAAAGAGGGATAACATTTACACAATGGATTGATTTAGTTTTACAGAATGGATTTAAATATGTTGAATGCAGATTAGTGCTGGGCGGTATGACCAAAAATTTATATCACGGTATTTTTCAAAATTATACCGGTTTCCAAACAGTGTCGCGTTCCTAACGTTGTTTAAGCGACATACACCGGTATTGCGCGGTATTTTAAAAATTCATATCATAACAAAAATAAACACAGGTATTCGGTATGAACCGGTATACCGCCCAGCACTAATGCAGATGATGTTTTTGGTGGACTGTGTAGAATTTTGTAAATGAATATGCAGGTCTTGATGGGATATAGGCTAGATGATAATATTCAAATTAGTTGATGTTTGGTTAAAATAAACATACATCTAAGTAAAAAATATATATATAATTTTGTATATTCATTTTACTTTAAAATTATATTTATTTAGTATTTTCCCCCACATTTATCATATCAAACATGGCAAACATGGTCTAATAGGTGTTGATTACATTTCCTACCACACCACCCTGATTTTACACTGGGAAGTGTTGTTTCTTGGTCACTTTAGCTATTAAGCATGCTGTAATTAAAAGATCAGTATGGAAAATGTTCCCAGATTAGCTAGCGGCTTTTTATGGCAGTGCACAGTGTGGTTTTATAGCACAGTGCTTTGGCAGCTTGTGTAAACAGAGTGGGAAAATGCCTTGCTGTCAGCGGCCCATCAGCTGCAGGCCTGCACCGCTCTGCTCCCACGGGTCCGTGACCACAGCACGGAGATTCTCTGCATGGAGAAATACTGCTGGCTCAGTCGCATTCTCCACGTCTGTGTGTATCTTTCTCTCTGTTTTTCTTACCGTCTCTCCCTCCCCCATCGTTTCTCTCCCAGGGGGATTCATATGAAATAGAATATTGATTGCATCAGCGTCTGCATGGAGCAATGCATAATATAACTGCACTATTTTAATGCCTCTCTCCTGAACGTGAGCAGAGGATGAGAGGAGAAGGAGGAGAGGAAATGACAGGAGAAGGAGGAGAGTAAAAATGACTGCCTCTGTGTGCTGGGTAAGGCCTGCTTCACCAGTTTAGGCCCAGTTCTGATTAGAGAGCCGAAAGCTGTCCCCGCCGCTGCTGAATAATTGAACATCTCCATTTCCAGGTGTAATTTTAACCTCTGTGTAAACGGGAGACCTAGGGAAAGATTTGATGTGACTTTGATGTATTGTTTCGGATTGGATAAAAAGCGAACGTTTTGTTTCTTTTAGGTGGTACAAAATTCAGTTTAATTTAATTTTTATATTAATTTCCTAAGATTATTTCTGAAAGACTGCATTAGATGGAGATGCTACGATTAGAGAATACAAAGCAGCGTAAATCCTATAGTTGAAAGAGCATTTAGCATCTGAGATGTTCTCCACGTACTGTTGGCTGTGGATCTTTTGTATCGAGCTTTGCTTAGTGGGTAGTGTGATTAAAAACTCTCATTTTAACCTAAACCTCAGCATAATCCCTGAATGTATCCTTGCATTCGAGGAGAACATAATCCCAGCATTAAATGTGCATTTCTTAAGAATGTTTAAGGAATGCAGCAGGGATGTGGCTGATGTCACCTTACAGTATGCTCATCCTCACTGTGCACACAAGAATTGCATAATTGGAGCGAAAAAGCCCTGTTTTTATCAAGGAATGAGATGTTGTAACTTGTATGTGTTGAAACCTGTTGGTTTATGTATGGTATATCATCCTGTATTTCACAGCAAACTTGCAAATTAGAAACTGTCCATCTGCTAATCAGGACTGCATTCGTTTGATAAAAATACAGTAAATACAGTACTATTATGAAATACTGTTTGTTTTAATGTTTTTTTTTTTTGGCAGTTCATCTAAATAGTCCAGCAATACGATGGCTTAATTTTTAAAGTACAAGTATTCCATGTGTTTTCTCAATGTACATAAAAATTGTTGTTTTTGATGGAGTAAAGCACTGCTTTGATGTATCATACTTACCAGTGACTATTACTTTTGATTGTACCTATTTATTCTCTGCTTGTCTTGGTTTGATGTGTGTGAGAGATAATTACAGTGTGTGTGTGGGTGTAGTTAGGGGGACAGGCTACCGGTGGAGCCCCTCACTGTGTGTTGTGTTCTGGCACTCAGCCACACTGGAGACACGGCAGTCTGTCACATCTTCTCATTGCTCTGTCGCTGTATCATTCATTGCTGCTAATTAACAATATTTATTGCTGCTGGAAGCATCCACACACTAGAAAATATTTACCATGGGAGAATTAAGAGATTGTGGAACACAGTCTTTGTTGTGTGTATTTTTATGAGAATTTATTTGAAAATTGAAACACAACAACAACAAAAATACATCTGATAGCACATAAATGGTGAAAGCAGTGAAAACAAGGCAGGGGCAAAGATATTGTGGTTTATGGAAATCTGAAGTGCTGTCATGGAGTCATTTGGAATACGCCGCTGTTCATTCAGAAATAAACTGCTAATCCCAGGTCTCAACTTCAATTAGGTTAAAGACTTTACTTAGGTCTCCCGCAGGCAATTAGCTCTCAGCTAAGCTCAGGTAATTGATTTGGAGTGAGTAAGAAACTCTTTCATGAACTAAATGATTTGAGGATACATTTTCCTATGAATTGGAATTTTGCTGGAACTGTTTGTTGTGGGTTATAAAGATTTGACTAAACCTAGTCCTGCACCAAGTCAGATTTTTGGCAACAGATCAACACCAAGAGACCATTAAACCCTTATGTAAACTGACCAACCACAGTTTTGACATGTATAATTAATATATATATATATTTAGCAGATTTCAAAAGGAATATCCATTTGTCAAATACGTTAGTGCTGCGCTGCCTAAATTCATTTGTAGAATTTAAAATAAATGTTTTTTACATTTTTATTTATTTAATTTCTTTTTAATTTGTAGATACGAGTCATTCATGTTGACACTCTGTGGACATCTCACTGTTCTGAACTCCTTTTCAAAACCTGGAAACTAATGGGTTTTAAACAACCCCCCCCCACCACACACACACACACAAAAAAAAGGTCCTCTTAGTATATCTTAATTGTAAAATGCATAGTACTATATGCTTACACTCCACGGTGTCTTTTGAGTATGCGCTGCTCTGTTTTCCGTCGCTTGTGCGTCTTTAAAGTTGACATTGTGAATGTCAAACTACCAAAGCCTGAGCCTGAAAGCAAGAGATGTTGAATGTGTTTCTTGCCATCCTTGGCTCTTTCATCTGGCCTGCGGAGAGCTGCTTTGCAAGGGAAATGCAGTTGTCTTGGCAGGCAGATCTGTAGTGCCTAATCAGGGCGCTGGATGCCGGGGCTTGTTAGATTGCCTGCAACCCGGATGTGCACTGTCACTACCATAAATATTTCTGCGGTGAACCATAAAACTGTGTTGCTTCATGGCGTCCAATATGCTGACAACCAAAGATGTCCTTCTGAATGTATATATGACAGTATCTGTGATGCTTTAAAGATGATCAAATGAAACATACAGTTACACCAATACAGAATTACCATGTTTTGTACCGGGTTTTTACACTGCCAGCTTGCCAATTAAGGCACTACCTCTAGCAATCTAAACTTGTGTATCCCATTCGTATTTGTGCATGTTGGTGTGACTCAGGGTGAGGTGGTAATGGTAAATGATTCACAAAAACACTTGCTCACACACCAGAAGAATATTTTATAGGAGCCTGATTACGCCGTCACCCTGCAGGCACTGAATTGCCCACTCATGGCTCTATGCCTGCAATTGATTTATGAGTTTTACTGAAGTGCATTTAGTTGAGGCATCTTAAAAAAGATTGAGTGCATCTAACAGATTGACTTGTCTTGCAGTTTACTCTCACAGAAATGGCTCTGTGCCTCTGTGCTGAGAATTCTGATTATGATTCCCTTTCTTTTTTTCCGCCCTCCTCTTCTCTGAGAAAATTTACTTTCAGCAGTGTTTCCTGAGAATGAGACACCAGAATAAGTTTATCTATGAGGAGAGAGGGTTTCTACAAGGTTAGGGAATGGAGAATGGATTACATGGATACAAATGCCAGGAATTCCAGCATACCTGTGTTAGATCAGTAGAGAGCTGTTGTGTGTTTCGTGTTGCTGCTTGTGTGTAGGTGTGATTGTGTATGTATTCTTTGCTTTAGGCCAGTGGTTCTCAGCTGATTTTGCTTCTGGACTTAAGTGCTTGCTTAATTGTCATTAAGCATTAAAGTCTGCATGAAATAAAAATTGACCTTATCTATTTTTCAAATGCATGTGATAGATCTTATTAATAAAGTGGTCATCGGATGCAAAATTCACTTTACATGTTGTTTGAACATAAATTTGTGTTGGAAGTGTGTGTACACATCCACCCTATAATGATAAAAATCCACCCAGTGGTTTTTTTTAAATCCCTATTTTAAAATCCCCTTTCTCAAATCAGGCTGTTCTGAGATCCCTGCAGTCCACCATTGTATTGACTCAGGTGCAGGGGAAGACAAGAGTGTCTCAGATTAAGCGATTAAGGTGTTTTGTTGCTGGATGTAATAATGAACATAGCAGTCGTCATTTACTCCCGACATCTGAGCCGCTGAAGATGCAGAGGATTAATGTTACTTTCGTTTTTGAAGGGAATGTGCCGATCCCCGATCTGCCTAAATGCGTTTATGTTCGCGCGAATCTTTCGTGATCCAGCTTCATCTATAGAAGAAGTGAGTATAACGGGTTTTTTATGAATCTTTGCAAATCGCCTTTCTTAATATGTGCTAGTTAGCAAGTTTCACGGCTGAAGTTTACAGTTTGCTGGTCACTCCACGGAAGAGAGGGGTGGGGTCAGCAGATCTCATTAGCATTTAAAGCAACATAGACTAGAACGGCTTGCTGAAAACAGAGCTGATTTTGACAGGGTAAAAATTGTGTTTTTTACACTACCATTGATACATTTTAACCAAAGTATGTTATAGACTTTTCATTAAGACCATAAAGAATCAAATCGACTTGTGGAAAATGGGCATCCGATGACCCCTTTAACAATGCACCCATGTATGTGTTTTATTATTTAAAATGTTTTAGACCACATAAAGTTTAATCAAAATGTCATAACTCAATCTTCCAGTGAAAACGACTCCTCTCTGGTGATGTATGCCAGGCTTCTCTAATCAGTTAGTCCGCTTAAACTGTGCCGCAATCAACTGCAGTTTCACATTCATTTTTTAATTGCAACGTACATCAATATACTGAGTTACTAACATAATATGGGCTGAATTGGAAAATTGGAAATTTTGTAAATGCATAAACAACAGTAAAAGTTGTTCAACACAAGAACAAATCAAGACTGATTGAACACTTGGTTTAGCGGTGATTAAGCTCCACTAGTTTGCTAGGCAAGGTAGTTTTAGATAATATTCCATAAAACCTCATTTACTAATGAGTCCAAACTTAATTTCCTTTCTGTTTAGCTGGATAATTGAATCATTTTGAATTGGTTGAATTTCTCATTTTCAAGCTTTGTCTTAACCAATAAGTTGTATATTTCTGTAGCTAACGCAAACTGAAAGGGTTGTCATACAAGTGTGCCATACAAATAATTATTTTTTTGAGTTTAAAATGCTTAATTAACAAGCATTTTTAATTTCATTTATATTTAATGCAAAAAAAGCAAATGTACAACCTTTCTAGATTCAAGTGGCACTCTGTTAGCTTTCTCCATTATAAAGTTCTCGCGCAATTACTCTGCCTTCACCCGGTGTACCTCAGGGCTCCCCTAAACACACCTTTTAGCATCTGTAATTGATATTGATGCGTGGATTCTGCAGCTCCTAAATCACTGTTTGAGAGGCCGGAGGCGCTATGCTAGGCTAACGGCTGAGTAATGTATGAGTTAGCAGCTGTCGGCTTTAATGACGCGCTGTTTGCGAAGCACACAGTGCTAGCCTGCCGCGACAGCCTTGATGAATGGAGCCATCCTGAGCATGTGAAGTTCAGCTACGGCTCACCACAAGCATTCCGGCTCGCGCCTTTAATCAGAAGCATTGCGTGCCTTCAGGGTGTTGAATAGGCAGGCTTTGGGTTCTGTACGCTCAGCATCAAGGTGAATGTCCTTCAACAGCTAGTGTTGTGGTTTCAAGTAATATTTCACTCTAACCTGTTCTGAGCACAGTCAGGCGTGTCATTTTTTTGGGCCAAATAGATATTTTTGGGGGGTGAATGTAAATGCATTACATTTCAGCCTTGGCTTTAAATAGCTTTGAAAGGTATTAATTCTTCCCTGGAAGTTCCTCTGAATGTAAAATCATGTTAGATTTACAGGAAAACATTCAAAACCACACTCTCCATTGCCATTCACTATTTGGTTGTTTGGATTTCCTGAAAATGATCCAAACCCACACCTCTTGGTGCTGTTGCAGTGATGCATCCGCATTCTTCACCAGAAGCTCTTTTTCAACAGCATGCTCATGCTCAACAACTCATCCAAATCCCTCCAGTGGACATGAATGAAAAGGCAAATTAATTCATGTTCTCAGTGGTAGGTGATATCAACTTCTTCTGTTTTTCACCTTCATTAGTGTTTAATCATTTCAACTCGGACTGGAAAACTCTCAATGTGCCAAATTTATATTAAGCATTGTGCTGTGGAGTTTGAGCCTGCTGAAATGACAAATCATGGCAATTATTTTGTAAGAATATGTTTGATTGTTGAGTGTGTGTAATTATATCAGGATCTTGGAGGTTACCCAATCCATCTTTTCTTTTTGGCTGCGTCCCAATTTTTTTTAGACTACTTCTGTTGATTTATGTATACACTACCATCCATACGTTTGGGATCATTAAATTATATATTTTTTTGTTTTTAAAGATGTATGTTACACTTCTTTTTTTTTTTTTTATAAAATGAAAACAGTAGTATTGTGAAATATTACTACAATTTAAACTAGGGATGCACAATATTAGATTTTTGTCGATATCCAATATGCCGATATGTTTCAAGTAATTTTGACCGATAACCGATGCCGATACAGATTTCCTTTTGCTTTGAAATAAGACCAAGTCTCTCCTGTGCAGAAATTATAGATAAATTATTTTTCGAAAAATCATTTAGAGCTCCTTGGATTTAAGTTGACATAATCCATTTGATACAATATATTACATAGTAATGAATAAATCTGTATATATTAAATTATTTAATTTACAAGTGTCATGTTTGTCATTTTTAATCATGTAAGCTATAGCTTCTGACCTTTAAATCAAAACATACTTATGATATAATGACATCATTCACTGCTTTATTTAATCAGAAACAATCTCAATGTTATTTGTGTATTTTACTTTAATTTTATTACAAGTAAGCCTACAGCGTCCTCTAAGTAAATAAAAGACCTTACAGAATGGCGTTTGCTGGATTAAAAATGACTCTATCGCGCACTGGACGTGCCATTCTGTTCGTGCATTCTCAGAATAAATGCCGAGATCCAAAACAGTGAATCTAATCACCATTCAAGTAAAGGTTTGCTTCAAGAATAACCACACTGCTGAAGTGCTCTTACCACTACCACACCCTGAGCACATGTGAGCTATTCATCTTTTCGGCAAGGCACATCGGAATAATTTTTTCGGCCGATGTTTACATTTCAGTCTTTATCAGCCGATTCCGATAATGGTCCGATAATATCGTGCATACCTAATTCACTGTGTCATGTTTTCAGTTTTTGATTTTTCAGATATTGAAAATGTATTGTCCATGAGCGACTCCTCGGGATGGGAACTGCATTCAGAGCAAACCCCTCAAACTCCATTAATTGGGACTGGGTTAATCAAATCACCTTTTAATCACCTCCAGGTAATAATCTGCACTTAATTGAAAGGATTGCTATAAAACGCTGAGGAAATGCTTCCCTGGAGGTCTGTGCTTATTCCAGACTGGCCCAAGACTGATTGGATTTTGAAAATTAATTGAATCACTGCCTGGAGTGACAAGTGACGGGAGGAGGGGAGGAAATGAAGATATATATTTTTATTCAGAGTTGTTTTCATTGTGATGATCTTGAGGTTGTTGCAAATGAGAGAAATTTCTGATATGTGATAAAGAAAATTAAACGTATATGTGTGTGACTGTAAGAGAGACAGAAAGCAAAGAAAGACATGTGACTTTATTTGCCCTGTCAGATGAGCCCTTAGGGACAGGCTGAGTAGAGAGGAGAGAACACTGCTGTTTGTCTCCATTACCCTCTCTGTGAGTGTGGCCTCGTTCCTTTTTTTTTTGACACAGGCTTATTATGTCATAACATGTGTCAGTGAGCCCCTGCTGAATTACTTACAATGCTGAGAGCTCATACTCCCCAGCAAGGCATAATTTCTCGCTAATTTAAACAAATTGGTATATATAAATGACAACTCTTAAGTGTACATTTACACGACAATGTTATCCTAAAAACTGAAACGTTTTTCCTTTGTGTTTTTGAAAAGTTTTACGTACAGACAACAGTGATGCCAAAATGATCCCCGTTCGCACAGATCTGCGAAAACAACTAAAAATGCTGTATTATGCCAACCAGTACTTGGAGATGTCACTTTGTAAAGAAACACTACGTGCCTGCGCAGATACCTATAGACTGAACATGTAATACGCATGCGCATGATGTCATTGTTTACGTGAAGACGATAACGGTATCGTTTTCAAAAACGTGCACTTTGAAACACATTTTTTGAAACCCAAGTGTGCATTTTCAGGCCCCCAAAATGACATTGTCATGTAAATGCACATCCAAAATGCATAAAAGGTTTCCAGTTTTTGGTTGAAAACAGCATCGTGTAAACGCCCCCTAAGTTGGCATCGTGGTCTAGCAGTTAGTGCAAACGCTTTTGATGAGCAAATTCACATTAGCATTATACGTTGTTCTGCCTAGGGATGCATTGATATTAAAATAATAAGCCATTGATTATTTTCTTCTCATAGATGTTAGCTGATAAATGTTATCATTAATTAATTTGTAGTATTCACATTTGAAAAAAAAAAGTATATATGTATTTTTTTATCAATTATTCAAAAATAGTTTACTTGTATGTGTGCATGTGTATATGTATGTGCTGTATGTATGTGTGTGTGTGTGTGTGTGTGTGTATATATATATATATATATATATATATATATATATATATAAGATTATATATTTAGTTTTTTTATATATCATTGCATCGCTCATCGCTTATTAGAATCACCTGTTATGCTAAGTATTACATTTTTTCTCTATATATACTTGTCTCTTTGCCAAGATAATTAAATGCTTTGTTTCTCAACGTTCATATATTTCAATCTTCCCAATTTTGCTTTGAAATCATTTTTGCACTTTCTCTTTTAATCTCTTGTTAAGGTCAAGATTTTCAAATGAGAATGTGATCTCAGAAAGGGCACCCTTTGCCCAGAGCCACTCTCACAGATGGAGTTCTGTTTCTCTTCCTCTGTATGCAGGCCGCTCATGTTTCATCCCGGGCTGTTTTAGCCTGAGAGGTAAACGGTGTGGTTTACAGTCACTGAGGGCTTTTATTGTGCTGGGTTCAGCTGACTGGGCTTGCTGGAGGGAGATAGTGGAGGGTAACCGAGAGATGAGGTGAAGGTTTTTTTTTTTTCCTCTCATGCAGCACCAGTCAGTTTGAGCGCCACACAAGAAGACACAAGGGCATCTGGGTCGACACTCTAGAACAGATTGTTGTTTGAAATGTAAAACAGTGCTTTTCACAGCTAGTGATTTGATATCTCTTAAATTTCAATGGGAATAGGAAAAGACAAGGCAAGTCACTGAATGTGGGAGGACACATGTCCTTGTCAGCTACTTCTTGTTCTTAGTCACAACCATTTAAATATATGTAAAGTAATGCTGTTCAGTAGCCTTTTCTATTGCTAAATAGAATCAGCTGGCTCAAATTAATTTGGCATAAGTGTGCGCTAGCTGAGTATATTGTAGATATAATGTGCGTATTACACCCGTTCTTGCTTTCGAGGTCCGTTAGGCGTCTCAACATGTTTTAATGTCATGTGTGTTGCTCTTTGCTACACTCAGTAGTCATAGACTAATTTAATAATGGCAATCCTCTATGCACACCTTGCTGACACAGCTTTTTAAATATCAATGATAATCAAGCATTATTTAATGATAGAACTTTAGTAATTGGAATTAAAACTTGGTAACCATGTATGAATGCATACGGTATTTGTAATTTTAACTGAACTTAGGACTGGTGGTGGTGCTTAAGATATTGTTGGTCATTCAGTGTTTTTAAGTAAAAAAAAAAGAAAAAAAAAACCTAACTATAATACTGATAAGATAATAATAACAATACTACAAATTCTACTACTAATAACAATATAAAATGCACTAAGGATTAATGAGCTGCTGGGTTCGTGAATATTAATCATGTTGTCAACGTTCGCTCAAACTGATTTGCTGAAATCAAAACAGGGACGATAATAGGTGAGCTCCACGTCCAAGGTCACTTGCCTTTGTTGAGTTTACTGAGAATTGACTAGATGAGTACAGTGTGCTGCTGCTGAATAAAGCTTTTGAAAAGGCCTAGACAGTGAAAACTATGCAAGGACATTATGTTATGCAGTACATGTAGGATTTGTAAAAACATGCGGTTTTTTAGGCTGGAGCTTGTAAAAACCCTCTCGGAAAAGCTGTATCTTTAAATTCATCCCTGTTAAAGCACCACTTTTTATTTTTGAAGGCATTTAGTTTTACACAAGTGTGCCTAGTGTTAGGTGTGTGCATGTACTTGTAAGTGTAAAGAGTAAATTCTAAATTGATCCTTATGGGATCATAAGTGCAGCACACTATCAGAATATAATGAACTGATAATGACTGTGGTGTGGATGATGATTATGTTTGCAGTTCTCCCCCTTGCCACTTCATCTAAACCTCACAGTCTGATGTGCTTACATTGCCTTTATTGCTTATGAGAATATTCACTTAAATGCTGCAAGTACCCCCTTGATAGGGGGCACAATGTGATTTAACAATAATTGCAGTTTATTTACATTCTAATTCATTCTGTTGCCTTACTAACTTACTTTATATTGCTGTGTAGAATTTTCTCATACAGGCATATGACACCAATATAATGCCATACATTTTATGGTTTAGTGTTACTTTGCCTAATAATTTTATTCTTTTTGCATTCTTGGGAAACAAAACGCTCTAGAGGTCATGGTACAGTATGGCCTAATGGCTGGTGTCATATTAGAATTTTGGATCTGGCCATATTTTATTTTATTTTATTATTTGTTTTTAAATATTTTGTTTTTTATTTTATTTTATAGGCTGGTATAGATCGGAAAAGAAATGTTTGGGAGAAAAGTGACAGAATAGACTACTGTTGATATGCAAGCCTTCTGAGACATATATGGCATCGTCTTTCACCAGCAGGGTAAATAAATGACAATCATTAGTGTCAGACATACAGATCTGGGTCATAAACCCATTGAAACCATCTTGTTGCTGTCAGCACTTTCGCTTGCTCTCTTTTGGCTTCCATCAGAATTCATTGGCGAATGACTGACGCTGAGAGCCTTCGGTCTCTGCCAAGATGGAGAGCACCCAAAAATCTCATAATGAATGGCCGCTTTGCATCGATATCCATCACCATGCCAGCCGATCTGTCATTGCAATGTGTCACTTAGGAATAAAGAACATGCTGTCTGATTAGAGGGCTGCTGTAGTGCCTGTGACAGTGATTTAAGTCTCTGAGTCCTAGTCAGAATGCAAACCTGTTGACAAAGCATGTGATAAATTAAATATGTTTGGGAAGGTTTAGAAGAGTAGATATGAGAAGGTGGGACCCTTTGACATCCATCTCGGGTGATTCAGTCAGAATAAGTGATTAATACACAATGTAAAATTGGTGTATGTTGTCACATCTGAACACAAGTGGTCACAGGAGATTCATGTTAATACCAGGTGCGAACAGCAGTTGGTCTCGGCTGACTGCTTGTGATCATATCACCTGATGCGGATGTCAATACCAGCTGTAAAAACAGCCAGATATTTGAAGATAAGACCAGTCGCAGATGTATCAAACCCCGCTTTACTCCAAGCTATTGTCAGCAAAGTTGTAGCTAGTTAAGGCAATGCAGACATACTTTGATTATCTTCACTGTATGTACTTATAACAAAACGAAATATAAAACACACACACACACACAAATACATAAATATGTGGTTCAGGCAATATGTGCATATACATATATATATTAGTGCTGTGTTCAAAATATCGATACGACGATGTATCGTCACAGAGATTTGACGATACGAGTATCAATGTCAGTTTTAATGAACAATATTTGCTATTAAACATGTAGCTATAAGTATGAAATATAAGAGGCTTATATAGTAGGAAATAAAGACAAAAGCAAACAATTTAGGCAAACGTCAGCGCTGCATGACAGTAAAGATAAATATAAAGTTATGAAACTTTGTGCTCAGCCAAAACGATATGACCAGGAACAAATAATAGATTCATGAGACCAAAGATTGCCTGTTAGATATGTACCCAAAACGAATAATATCTCATGTTTAACCACTACGGAGACATCAGAGCCAGCGGCAAATGTCAGAATGACATGCTGAGGTAAGGATACATGAGCGCTGAGTGCCCGGTGATCGCCTGGAGCTCACATCTCCGAAATCGGCGAAACAGATTTTCAAATAGGCACTATCTTTATAAATAAACAGCAAATTTGAGTTTTAAACAACTACATTCTTGCCTGAAAAACTATTAAAACTACATTTCATGACACAATAACAGTAATATTTTGAAAATTATGTGGGTTTTCTCCTCCGCCATTAACGCTCGCTTGTTGGTGCGAAATGCATTGTAGGATACCTGCTGCCTCAAGTTCGCACAAGTCACCTCTTGATGCATCCTCGATTAAAGGGGCGGAGCAAGAACACATCCGGGGATTTGAACTGTACTTGGCTAGATGTGAACTTTGAATTGGAACAGTACTTGGGCAACAACTGATGACGTTTCACAAGTCTACAAGAACGCAAGTACAGACAAGAACAAATATTGAGAAACGGCCCCTAATATGGACAAAGCCATTGCTATCGCTGTAACTGAGTAAACAGAAGATATAAACGTTTTGAATGATAAAACAAAGACAATAAACACTCGACTGCGACAATGTATAGTTTATCTGTTTTATTCAAGCCATCTTTGGTATAATCATAATTAAGTATGTTTATAATCCATTGCTAATCAACATAGCCTTTTTACCATATGCTTTTTACAGTATAAAACATATTTTCTGCCTCATTCTGTGACAAGAAGCCACATCAGATCACAAAAGGAAGCAGTTGTGGAGTAAAAACGTTATAGTGTTCTCTTTTGTTGGACAACAGGTTTAGAAACGCTTCTCATTGCAAGCCATTACAAGGGAAGTTTAGCTTTAGGCATTTTAATTTACGAATGTTTAGCTTAGCTAGCTAATGGTATCTACCTGCTGCCATCAGAGCAAGTGTAATTGCTGCATTCACCCGCTCCTCGGATGCTCTCATTTCCCGTGTTGTGCTTTTAAGTCGGAATGTGAAAACAACATGGACACTCGCGTTAATGCAAAGATGTGTTGGATTTGTATTATTAGAGCTTTCCGACTTGCGTTCGTGAATTTTCTCAGTCGGGAAATTATTTTTCACGTGCGGTGCCGGTAATCCCTACGTCCGTTTCGAAAGAACCAGAGAACAAATATTTCAATCGATCGCTCAAGCATTTAAGTTGTGCCGGTATTCGGTAATGCGATATATCACGGTAATGAATATGCACGATATTGTTATCG